>NW_024416860.1:0-5111 GCF_014898765.1 Herpailurus yagouaroundi | reverse complement strand
GGTCACCCCTGCACAGGGACCCTGGGGCCACGCTCTCACTGGAGCTCCCAGGCCATCCTTGCACAGGGACCCCGGGGCCACGCTCATACTGGAGCCCCCAGGTCACCCCTGCACAAGGACACCAGGGCCACGCTCGCACTGGAGCCCCAGGCCACCCCTGCACAGGGACCCCGGGGCCAAGCTTGCACTGGAGCCCCAGGCCACCCCTGCACAGGGACCCCGGGGCCACGCTCGCACTGAGGCCACGGCCGCCCTCACCCTGGGGGCCAACCCCGTGACTGTAAGCACCAGGACCACTCTCTGCTCCCAGCCTCCATCCAGGCACCCACCCTCCGACTGCCAGACTTTCTCACCAGCTGCCTTCTTAGCGTCTCCACTAAGCGGTGCCGTAGGTACCTCGGACTTAAGGCTGCCGAACACAACGCCCGCTCCCTGGCCGTCCTGACTGCCCCTTCCTTTTCCCTCTGTCCACACACCCGTCCCCCCGCTCGCCCGGCTCACTCTGCCTCCCAGCGCCTCCCGAAGCCACATTCCAGCTCCAAGCTGTCACCCCCCACCCCCGTCTCCTGTCCTGCCCACCACAGTGGTCCACGTGCGCTCCGTCTCCCCCACAGCCCCTCCGTTCACTCACCAGACCACAGCTAGAACGGGCTTCTTAGATCAGAGCACACCCCCCCCCCCCGGCTCAAAACCTTCCAGGACCTTCCCCTGCTGGTGCAGCCACGTGCAACTTCCCCCCAACTTGCGAAGCCCCACGCTGGCCCGTGGGCTCCGTCCGCTCCGCTGCTCTGCTGGGTGCCCCTGCGCCTCACTCTGTCCTCTAACCTGCCCCTCCCTCTGCCTGGGACACCGCACGCCTGGCCGCACCGGCCGCTCAGAGCCCAGGTGAAGGTCCCCTCCCCAGAGAGACCGCCACAGGCCACGTGAGCTAAAGGAGCCACCCCGGCAACTCTGGATTTTAACCTAACACGTAGCTCTGGTGATATTCGGCACTTCTGATGCTCAACGGGGTTTCTTTCCTTTGCGTGCTTGATCGGTTGGCGTCTACACCACAGAGTGCAGGCACCCTACGGTCAGAAACCCCCATCACCAACCACAGCGCTTACCCAAGAGCAGGTTGGCGAGTCTGATGCTTCCTGTTCGTTTCCTCCTTTTCTCTGGGCAAGGACCCACCACCAGCACCAGCCCCAAACTCACCCACTCTCACACACACACACCCCTTCCCAATCCAGAATGGAACCATCTGCCTTACCCAGTCCCTATGGCTTCTGCTCCAGGTACATGCTCCTAGTCTCCCTTCGGCCTCCAGCCTGACCTCACTGGCAGAGGACACCAGCCCCCCCGACCCTGGTCACACAGAAGCCCAGTGGAACCACAGGACGTGGCGTCTCCCTGCCTCTCTACTTTACCTCTCCTCTCGGCGTGTGGTCTTTCAGAGAGGTTCACGCTAAAGGAGAAGCAGGACATCTCGAGTGTCAACCCAGGAGAAGCGTCTCTCCTCACCACCCCCTCCCCATGCCTCACCCCGAGCTGTTTTCTGACAGCAGCCTCTGGATGGGGCCCTCGGCTGGCCAGCATTGGGTCCCCAAGGCTTCGCTCCCCCACGCCCCGGGGCCACCCTTGCACAGGGACCCTGGCTGGAAGCACCCCGCCGCCTCAGACCCCTGCTGGCTCCCCGGTGAGATCTTTTCAGGGCCCTCCAATCGGAAAGCGCTCAGCCCTCCGTCCCCAGGACATCCTGTCCTGCCTCTGCCAGGCAGTGACCATGTGCGCAAGCCCTGCCTGTCCCTCCTGCGAGCCGTGTGCTCCCGAGAGCAAAGACTCTGTCTCACACACGGCGGATTCCTGGCACCCTAGGACAGAGGCCAAGGCCAAGTCAGTTTTCAATGAGTGGCCTTCAATTTCTAAGCTCCTTCTACACAAGCACCATGTTGTCTTCTGGGTTTTTTCACCTTTGAATTTCCAAAATAAATACGCGAGCGCCTTCGATAGGTACGTCAGCCGCTCCTGGTCTCAGGATACAACCAAGAGAGCCGAGGTCCTGCCTGAGGCTCTCACCAAGCTTGCTTTCTGCACTGGAAGGACAGGCAATAATAAACAAGCAAGGCAGTAAGTGAGCAAGAGAATTCCAGAAAGCGGTAAATGCTACAAATCAAATCAGAGTGCTAGGCATCCTGTTTCCTCAGTAAGATCTCGAGCTGCTCTGTCACTAGGGGGTTTTCCCTTACACCAATTTAGATCAGCTGGGGGAGCCTGATTTACATTTTAAAAGGAAATTAAAATGTTTTGAATCACAACTAAGAGCTTTCCTTTTAAGGGAAAAATATTCCTTTTTCATGAAAATGTTTTTTTTCTTTCTCTCTCAGATGGCAAGAACTGTTTTTACACAAACAAAAATTAACCATGTATTAATTGATGAAATGCATGTCACACCAGGTTTCACCTGCTTTCACAGTAAACAAAGTCCTAACATTCGCTTAATTATCTAGCGCAGTGCATTTTTTTTCCTTGTGATAAGGAAGGACTTTTGAGATCCACATTCTTTATTTCTTTTTTAATTTTTTTTGTTTATTCATTTTTTTTTTTTTTTTTTTTGAGAGACAAGGAGAGAAAGAGCAGGGGAGGGGCAGAGAGATACACACACAGAATCCAAAGCAGCCTCCAGGCTCCGAGCTGTCAGCACAGAGCCCGACCCGGGGCTCGAACTCACGACCGACTGAGCCACCCAGGCGCCCCTTGAGATCCACATTCTTAACAACTTTCAAATCCGCAACACTGTATTATCAACTACAGTCACCACGTTGTTACATTGCCAGGGCTTACTCATCTTATTGAAATGCATGTCTTTTCCTGAGGGATACAAAAAGGTTGATGCGTAAAATTATCTGAGGTTAAGGCTCCAGACTGACGGAAGACGCGGTCTTCTACTGTTTCCACTGCCTCTCACTTAGATTTGCAGGAATTATCTTTGTTCACGTAGGTCGTTTCAAACTAAAAAAGGAGTGCTGCGAAATTTAAATTAACGAGCCAACACAGTTCCCCACCGTTTAAACAGCTCGGCCCCGGGGCTTTTAAGCCCTTCTGTGTGCTCCGGCCAGAACAGACCCTGTCGTCTCCAGGGACAGAGTTCTGCCATGACCTGCACCCTGGCCTGGCAGGAAAAATTCACAACTCTGCCTTGCTGGTTGTCTTGGGACGTATCCAGATCTGTATTTCAAGTCCTCTGAAGGAACAGTCCTCATTATTTTCATCTCTCGCCAACAACCTGCACCCAGTAGGGGCTCAATATTTACCTGCTGGCTGCCTGTTAGCAGACTTGACCTCCGAGACGCGTGTGTGGAGTGCATGCACAAACCTGCCGTGTCATTTTGCTTGCTCCCTCCGTCCCCTCTTTGACCAGCCAGCACCTTCCTCTTCCTACAGCTCTGCACCATTCGCAGTGGCCCGGCTGTAGAGACAGGGGTATCTGTGAAGGAGACTTGCCGACTTCTGAACGTCCTCAAGTCCCCCTAGGGATATCTCCCGCACCTTCCACCACAGCACCGAATGCAGGCAAGGGGAGCCGTATTTTCCAGAAAACTGCAGCTTATACTGGTCTATCGCAGCATGACTTTTTACCTCTCCTCTGCACGCGCGTGCACACACACACACACACACACACACACACACACAACCGGCAAAGTGGACTTCTCCATTCTCTCTGGGAGAATCTGGATTCTCCAGGTGCAGATTCTGTTCTATTCCACCCAACAACTTTCCAAGCAGTGACGGGGCTTCAGCCCAGAGCATGAGGGCAAGGTCAGAGGTCAACATGTGAAGGTAGTTGGCTGACGAGGGGGGAGGGGGAGAGTCGGGCATGGCTTGATGAGGGTGGCCTGTGACCACTGACCTTCTAGATTCTGGGCATCAATGCTACACCTGCTTCCAGGAGGCTCCTCGCGGGCACGGCAGGGCCAGGGCAGTCCCCGGCAACCGGCAGTAGGCTTGAATAAGCACTTGTTCCGTGCATTACTGACTGAACCAGTGAGTCAGCGGGAACCGAAACGCACAGCCAAAATGGACAGCAGCGGAACCAGGATATCAAACTTCCAAACACGACTTGCTTTTTTGTCAATGACGGAAATGAAACCGGCATTCCTAGGAACAGTAATTGGACACAGCAGCCTTTACGTGACAACTTGACTGTCAGACCCAGGAGAGACCAACCGGAAAGGGAATAAAGGGAATACGCACGCAACAATTAAGGCACACCTGTATACATTGGGGCATTTTTACATTCTTAGAGAATCCAGAATTTTTTTTTCAAAAAGGCTCATTTTTACCGACAAACATGAAAAAAGTCTGCCGAGATTTCAGTACTCGGCAGTTCCGACAGGTGTGGTTTATCCTGTAGTGAGACAGAAACAAAGACCCCACAAGCAGCAGAGCAGAAACCGGCCACCGACCTTTGGGCATCCCTCCACCTCGTCCCATTTCTGCCTGAGGCAGGTCTAATAAGAGATTTTGCTTAAGAGCAGCCCCTTCATACTCACGACCCAGGTAATGTCCCAGAGAAGCCTTTTATAGCCTCCTGTTCTTACTTAAACCCCAGGCTGCTCCTCGCTGACTTGGTCAGGGGGAAGAAAACAGATACACAAAGACAAAATCCCAGCAACTCTTGAGTGTGTTTATCCGCGGTCCTCTCCCAGCCAGAACTTTTGGCAGAGTGGGTCCCTCCTGATGGCTTTCTTCTCTAGGTCCTCTGTCCTTCCAAAGGGGAAGCCTGCTGGGTCCCCCTAGGACAGCCCCAGCCAGCCTGAACTGTTCATCTTTATCCCGCCCCAGACATCCCTGGCAAATGCCCCCACCCCAAAGTAACAAACTGCAGTAAGGGGCAACATACAAACAGAAACCTCAACATTTTCGAGAACTCGGTTCCATCTAAATGCCTGCCCCCATCTTCTTACCGCTCCCCTCTCCCCCAAAACAGTGTTCATCCCAGATGAATGGAGGTAACCTTCCCTTCCCCCCCGCCCCAACACACTCCAGCTACCAAACGTGAGAAGCAGATGTTTATGTAGAACGCACAGTGCAGGTGGAAGGGGACAGACAGGAACCCCAGTCCCAGGCCC
>NW_024416859.1:0-4975 GCF_014898765.1 Herpailurus yagouaroundi | reverse complement strand
GGCGGGGGGTGGGGACGGGGGGCGGCGCGACGCCTCCCAGGCCTGCGGGTCACGCAGCGCCCGCCGCGCGGGGACCCAGGCCCCCGCAGGGACAGCGGCCGGGCGCGCGCGCCACCAGCCTGCTCTCTCCCCAGGTGTCTGCGCCGGGCCGCTGCGGCCACGTCTGCTCCACAGCGCCACCCCGGGGCGGGCCCGGCCGAGCGGCAGGACCCTGGCCAGCGCTGCGACCCCCGCCGTATGGGAGCCCGAAGGCAGCATCGGTAAGGTCGGCTCCTCTGTGAGCCTGGGGTGTTGAGGGGACCGCGCCTGGCCTCCCCCGTTTGGGGTTGAAATCGTCTGCCACGAGGAGTTCTGAGTGCCCTGCCATTAGGTGTGAAGCCCCGGAGGGGTGAGGACCCGGGAAGGAAGAAGGGGCAGGCTGCCTGCGTCTCCTGCCCCCGTCAGCCCCGTGTGCTGGGTGCACCCGCACTGCACTTACAGTGGCCTGAGCTCGTGCCTCGCTGCCCTGCCCTATCATCCGCTCCCATCTGAGGATGGGGCTAAGGCCACTGTCCTCCCCGGGTGGGGGGAGGGAGAGCGAATGGTGGCCCATGTGGCTTGGCCCTTTGGGAGGTGCTCTCTGGACCGCGGAGCCCTCCCTGGATGCCTGATCAGGACCTTCCTCTGGTGACTGGGAGGCACGCCCAGGACCGGCCTGGGCCCCTCCCCTTTCTGGGTATAGACTTGACCGGGGTTACCCAGGAGCAAAGCCAGGGTCAGAGCCTGGCTGCAGCCCCAGTCTCCTGGAAAGGACCCCGTGGCCTCTGGCACTTTGGTCAGCTGGAATTACCGGCCCTCCTCCTCCCCGGCCACGTTGCCTCCCTTCCACGGTTGGGAGCAGGGGGGCCGCAAGCCACAGCACCCTCTCCTCCCCACCCCAGATCTCAACGACAGGATCCTCAACGAGCCCCTCAAGCACTCTGACTTCTTCAACGTCAAGGAGTTGTTTTCCGTGAGAAGCCTCTTCGATGCCCGGGTGCACCTGGGGCACAAAGCAGGCTGTCGGCACAGGTGACAGACACGGGGGCCCGGTGTGGCGGTGCCTGCGGGGCCCGGGGACCCTCCTGCCTTGGGATCCTTGGAGTCCAAGGCCCTTTTTGCACTGGCGCGTTTCGTCCTCTTCCAGACGGGGCCACTGAGCCCCGGGGAGGAGCAGGGGTTTATTCTCAGACTCCGCTTTGGCCCCCACGCTGGACTGTGTGCTCAGGGCCCTCGGCAGGGGCACAGGGTGGAGGCTGGCGAGGGAGGCAGCGGTGGCGCATTCACACGTTCAGATGTGTGTGCGGCGTTCCTTCCGGTGGCATCCCCACGTGACGGCGTGTGGGTGCGGGGAGACTTGCCCGAGGCTTGCTGTAGCCCAGGCCTGTCCTGGTCACCCCGAACCCCACCCCACCCCCACTGCCTCCCGGCCATCACTCGCCAGACAGGGGCCCCCACTGCCGTCGTGGTTGTGGGTTGCAGACTGCGCCGTCCCCGGGGATGGTTGCCCCAGAGGGTCCTCCACGGAGGGCCCTGGCGGGTGGTGGGCATTCAGACCAGAAGGCGCCGAATTGGCCACGGGGACTTTGCTCACCCTTGCCTTTGTGGGGTCTCCGGCAGGTTTATGGAGCCGTACATTTTTGGGAGTCGCCTGGACCAGGACATCATTGACCTGGAACAGACAGCCGCGCACCTGCGGCTGGCGTTGAATTTCACGGCCCACGTGGCCTATCGCAAGGGCATCATCTTGTTTGTGGGCCGCAACAGGCAGTTCTCACACCTGATCGAGACCACGGCCCGGGACTGCGGCGAATACGCCCACACCCGCTACTTCAAGGGCGGCCTGCTGACCAACGCCCCGCTCCTCTTGGGACCCAAGGTCCGCCTGCCAGACCTCATCATCTTCCTGCACACGCTCAACAACGTCTTTGAGCCCCACGTGGCTGTGAGAGACGCAGCCAAGATGCAGATCCCCACCGTGGGCATCGTGGACACCAACTGCAACCCGTGTCTCATCACCTACCCCGTCCCCGGCAACGACGACTCTCCCCCGTCCGTCCACCTCTTCTGCAGGCTCTTCCAGACGATCATCAACCGGGCCAAGCAGAAGCGGAGGCATATGGAGGCCCTGTATCGGCTGCAGGGCCAGGAGGGGCCGGGGGCCCGGGGAGGGGGGCCAGCTGACCCACCGTCCCTGGGAGCGTAGGCCCGGCCGGACCTAGGTCGTTCCCGGCGACGGGTCCTCTCCCTTGCCCGAGGAGCGCAGCAGCCACGCCTGTCCCTGAGCCAGAGCCCCTTGCCTTCCCCGGCCGCGGTCCTTAGCGGGTCCTGTGGCTCTTGACCTCGACTTGACCTCTTGACCCTGCTGTTAGGAACGGCTCCTGGCAGCCGCGCCCCGCCCACTCCCGCCTGGGGCTCCACTCGAGACCCGTGGGTCCCAGCGGGTGCACAGAGGGCCAGCAGCCTGTCCGGAAAACACGCTCATCCTGGAGTCGGGAAAGCCTCGCTCACACCCTAAATTCAGTCCCTTGTATGGCGGGGAGGCCCTCCCACCGAGTCGCCCTTCATCGTCTCGCAGACTGTGCCGAGGTTGGGCTGCGTCCCCCACGGTTTCTGGGGCTGTTCTGTAACCCGAGGCCGCAGGGCCAGCCACCCAGAGCATCCCATCCGGGAGGGGGCGGGCCGGGCAAAGCAGACAGCAGGATCCCAACGGAAATAAAGCTTTCACTTGGACGGATGCGGCTTTGGGGCCTGTGGGTTGCACGGTGCGGTTTACGTGCCTCTGCTCACCAGCGTGGCGTCTGTCAGACCGCCGTGGGCTCCACGGAGCTCACGGTACACTCAAGCTTCATGTGGTGTGGGGGGTGGAGAGGGCTCAGCCCCTGGGGACCCCCCGCCCATCGGTGAGGCCGCCCCGCGGCGCGCACGCTCTCGTGTGCACGGACACCTGCCCGCCTGTGCTAGCCCGCGTCGCGCAGAAGCACACGGGGACAACAAGAGGGGGCCCGGTGTCCACCCGGCCTCTTCCAGGGTTGGGGCAGGGGTGCGTGGTGGAGGTCCCTGCTGTTTCCCGTTTTCCACGCTTGGTGATTTACAAGGTGCGGGGAACGGGGCGCCCACTTGCCCACCTGAAGTACGAAAATGCAACTTATGGGAAGGTAAGTGTAGGGGTCCCCCCGGGGCTTTCACCCGCAAGTACTTCCTGCTGACTTCTGACAGAAGTGCTTGGCCCCCCCATCCCTTGGAGCTCCAGAGAGGCCAGCTGTGGGGACCCAAGACCCTCAAAAGTGAGCACCGTATAGGACTATGCGGTGAACAGGGCCTTCCTGGGGCCTGTGTGGGGCCCCTGTGAGGCCTGCCGGTGGCAGAGAGCCCATGCCAGCCTCCAGAAGCAGGCCACGGCGGTGGGGGGGGGGGGGGGGGGGGGGGGGGGGTGCAGCTTGGGTCGGCGCAGGACCGTGAGAGACACGGGAGGCGGCCCTGGCCCCTTTTCTGTCCTGGGTTTAGGGGCTGAATGGAGGACACTGGTCGCCACCCTGCCATGCCACGGGAATTGCACCGACGGCCTGCCTGGCCCTGCCACCCTCTGTCCCCTGAGAGTCCCCTGGAACCTGTACAGTGAGGACCAACAGGGCTACCAGGAGTTGGGTTTTTGTTTTTGTTTTTTTGGACTGTTTATTTTTGGGGGAGAGCGCGAGCAGAGGAGGGACAGAGAGAGAGGGAGGGGGCAGAGGGTCCGAAGCAGGTTCCACGCTGCCAGCACAGAGGCCGACCTGGGGCTCGAACCCACAAACCACGAGATCATGACCCGAGCCGAAGTTGGACGCTCAACCGACTGAGCCACCCAGGCGCCCCCTGGGGTAACAGGAGTTATGACTGGCCACCGCTATGCTCCCCATACTGGGAGTGCTGGGGGGTACAGGGCAGGCAGGGTGCCCCCTCCTGAGTGGATGCCTCAGGGGACACGCAGACCCAAATCATCAGGGCAACGAGGACCCAAGGAAAAGGCTCGGGCTTCTAGGACAGCAGGGGTGGGGGATTGAGGGCCGCTTCTAAACTGACATAAAGGTGACCCTGGCAGGAGGGCACCTCCACATTTGCCACCCTGGAGATGAACCCCAAGAGAGCCCAGGAGCGGCCAAAGGAGACAGTGAGTGTACTCGAGGCTGAGAGAGCTGGGGGCCGGCTCCTGAGTCAGGAGAGGAGGGGTCGCGCCCAGCCCTTCCCCCCCTGCCGCTGCGGTGGCTGATATGCCCACCGGACCTGACACCGGGCCGTGCCCCGACCAGCGGGTGTCTCGAGGGAGCTGACCACGGGGACCAGAGCAAAGGCCTGGGAGAGCCGGGCTCAGGGTGGGTTTGGGACCGAGCTGAGGGTAAGTGCCATGCCACCAGTGAGGGCCAGGAGCTCGGGGTGAGTGTGGGTACGGAGGGGGCTCCACAACCAGGCCCGGAGGCGGCCACGGAAGGCCACCTGCCCAGAAGCCAACCAGGTGACTCCCCATGGTCCCGCCCACGGCTTGCACCTTGACGGGGCATAGTCCCCACCCAAGGAGCCTGGGCTCCTCCCTACCCTCACCCCCACCGTCCAGCCCCAGCCTTGGCCAGGTGGGAGTCACCCTTCACGTGTTTGTAAGATTAGCGAAGCCACTTCAGGACGTGGACAGGATTATTTTTATACTGTATTTTGAACTGTCCCTCCTTTGTCCAAAACCTAGCCCAGTTGTGAAAATGATCCAGCCCTGCCCCTGGATGAGACCCAGAGGGTGTGGACGGCCAGTGCAGACACCCTGAGGCAGCTGGGGGACCCAGGGCAGTGCTCTCTCCTATGTCCCCCTCTCCGTGCACACCTCCCAAAGGAACGCCACCACCCAAGAGGCCCGGGACCTGCCGCTCAGAAAGGGTGAGCACGGCCCCCGCACAGCACAGCGGCTCCCCGCCCCCTCCTGGCACCTTTT
>NW_024416858.1:0-4959 GCF_014898765.1 Herpailurus yagouaroundi | reverse complement strand
GTATTCGGCGCATAGACATTTATAATTGTTAGCTCTTCCTGATGGATAGACCCTGTCACTATTATATAATGTCCTTCTTCATCTCTTGTTACAGCCTTTAATTTAAAGTCTAGTTTGTCTGATATAAGTATGGCTACTCCAGCTTTCTTTTGGCTTCCAGTAGCATGATAAATAGTTCTCCATCCCCTCACTCTCAATCTAAAGGTGTCCTCAGGTCTAAAATGAGTCTCTTGTAGACAGCAAATAGATGGGTCTTGTTTTTTTATCCATTCTGATACCCTATGTCTTTTGGTTGGCGCATTTAATCCATTTACATTCAGTGTTATTATAGAAAGATATGGGTTTAGAGTCATTGTGATGTCTGTATGTTTTATGCTTGTAGTGATGTCTCTGGTACTTTGTCTCACAGGGTCCCCCTTAGGATCTCTTGTAGGGCTGGTTTAGTGGTGACAAATTCCTTCAGTTTTTGTTTGCTTGGGAAGACCTTTATCTCTCCTTCTATTCTAAATGACAGGCTTGCTGGATAAAGGATTCTCGGCTGCATATTTTTTCTGTCTAGCACACTGAAAATCTCGTGCCAACTCTTTCTGGCCTGCCAAGTTTCAAAAGAGAGATCAGTCACGAGTCTTATAGGTCTCCCTTTATATGTGAGGGCACGTTTACCCCTTGCTGCTTTCAGAATTTTCTCTTTATCCTTGTATTTTGCCAGTTTCACTATGATATGTCGTGCAGAAGATCGATTCAAGTTACGTCTGAAGGGAGTTCTCTGTGCCTCTTGGATTCCAATGCCTTTTTCCTTCCCCACTTCAGGGAAGTTCTCTGCTATTATTTCTTCAAGTACCCCTTCAGCACCTTTCCCTCTCTCTTCCTCCTCTGGGATACCAATGATGCGTATATTATTTCTTTTTAGTGTATCACTTAGTTCTCTAATTTTCCCCTCATACTCCTGGATTTTTTTATCTCTCTTTTTCTCAGCTTCCTCTTTTTCCATAACTTTATCTTCTAGTTCACCTATTCTCTCCTCTGCCTCTTCAATCCGAGCTGTGGTGGTTTCCATTTTGTTATGCATTTCATTTAAAGCGTTTTTCAGCTCCTCGTGACTGTTCCTTAGTCCCTTGATCTCTGTAGCAAGAGATTCTCTGCTGTCAGCTATACTGTTTTCAAGCCCAGCGATTAATTTTATGACTATTATTCTAAATTCACTTTCTGTTATATTATTTAAATCCTTTTTGATCAGCTCATTAGCTGTTGTTATTTCCTGGAGATTCTTCTGAGGGGAATTCTTCCGCTTGGTCATTTTGGATAGTCCCTGGGGTGGTGAGGACCTGCAGGGCACTTCCCCTGTGCTGTGGTGTATAACTGGAGTTGGTGGGCGGAGCCGCAGTCAGACCTGATGTCTGCCCCCAGCCCACCGCTGGGGCCACAGTCAGACTGGTGCGTGCCTTCTCTTCCCCTCTCCTAGGGGCGGGATTCACTGTGGGGTGGGGTGGGGTGGCCTGTCTGGGCTACTTGCACACTGCCAGGCTTGTGATGCTGGGGATCTGGCGTCTTAGCTGGGGTGGGTAGGCAAGGTGCACAGGGGCAGGAGGGGCAGGCTTAGCTTGCTTCTCCTTAGGTGATCCACTTCAGGAGGTGCCCTGTGGCAGCAGCAGGGAGTCAGATCCGCTGCCGGAGGTTTGGCTCCGCAGAAGCGCAGAGTTGGGTGTTTGCGCGGAGCGAGCAAGTTCCCTGGCAGGAACTGGTTGCCCTGTGGCAGCAGGAGGGTTAAATTTATTTTTGGGACAGAGAGAGACAGAGCATGAACGGGGGAGGGGCAGAGAGAGAGGGAGACACAGAATCGAAAACAGGCTCCAGGCTCTGAGCCATCAGCCCAGAGCCCGACGCGGGGCTCGAACCCACGGACCACGAGATCGTGACCTGGCTGAAGTCGGATGCTTAACCGACTGCGCCACCCAGGCGCCCCAAAAGGAAACAGTTTTGAAGGACCCATTAGACTAGATGGATTTAACAGAGATGTACAAAACATTCCATCTCAAAACAGCAGAATACCCACTTTTTTTTTCAAGTGCACATGGAATATTTTCCAGGACAAATAGATCACGTGTTAGGCCACAAAGCAAGTCTCAACAAATTTAAGATTGATATCATTATTAAGCATCTTTGCAAGTCACATTAGTATGAAACTAGAAATTACTTACAATTCAAACAAATGAAAGAAAAAAAAACCCATGAAGGCTAAACAACATATTACTTAACAATGTATCAATGTATCAAAAAAAATCAAAGAAGAAATTTAAAAAATCCATGGAAACAAATGAAAAAGGAAATATATCACTCCAAAATCTTTGGGACTCAACAAAAGCAGTTCTAAATGTACAGCAATACAAACCTACAACAAGAAGCAAGGATAATGTCAAATAAATGATCGAACATCACACCTGAAGAAACTAGAAAAAGAACAAAGCCCACAGTAGGATTGAAATAAGTATCAGAATAGAAATAAAAGAAATAGAGACTAACAAATAACCACCAAAACCAAAAGCTATTTCCTTAAAAGATAAACAAAATTGATAAGCCTTCAATATTTTTAAATGTTTATTTATTTTTGAGAGAGAGAGAGAGAGAGAGAGAGAGAGAGAGAGGTACAAGTGGGGGAGGGGCAGAGAGGGGAGACACAGAATCTGAAGCAGGCTTCCGGCTCTGACATGTCAGCACAGAGCCCAACGTGGGGCTCAAACTGACAAACCAGGAGATCGTGACCACAGCTGAAGTTAGACACTCAACCAACTGAACCACCCAGATGTCCCACAAAATTGGTAAACCTTTAGCCAGATTCAAAAAGAAAAAAAAAAGAAGGTACTCAAAATCAGAAATGAAGATGGGGAAATAACAGACAATACAGAAATACGAAGGATTATAAGAATACTGAGAAAAACTAGAAACGGATAAATCCCTAGACACATCCAATCTTCCAAAATTGAATCAGGAAGAAATAGAAAAATTGAACAGATATGTACTAGTAATGAAACTGAAGTGGTAATAAAGAAACTCACATCAAGAAAAAGTCCAGGACCAGATGTCTTCACAGATGAATTCAACAGACATTTAAAGAAGAGTTAATACCTATTCTTCTCAAAGTACTCCAAAAAATAAGAGTAAAGAAAAATTCCAAATTCATTCTATGAGGCCCGCATTACACTGATTCCAAAACCAGATAAAGGCACTACAAAAAGGAACTACCGGCTAACATCCCTGATGAATATGCATATAAACACCCTCAACTAGGGGGGCCTGGGTGCCTCAGTCAGTTAAGCATCTGACTCTTGATTTCAGCTCAGCTCATTTGATCATCTCAATAGATGTAGAAAATGCATCTGAGAAAATATAACATAATAAAGGCTGTACATGTAAACGCCCATAGCTAACATCATCCTCAATGGGGAAGAAAATAAAAGCTTTTCCTCTCAGATTAGGAACAAGAAAAAAATGTCTACTCTCAATTTTATTCAGCACAGGAAGCCAGGAAGACCTGGCTTCATAATGAGACAAGAAAAAGAAAGAAAAGACATCCAAATTGCCGAGGAAGACATAAAACTATCACTCTTTGCAAATGACATGATACTATATATAGTAAAGCCTAAGGACATCATCAAAAAAATGAGAATTGATAAGTGAATTCAGTAAAGTTACAGGATATGAAATTAACACACAGAAATATTTTGCATTTCTATACGCTAATAATGAAGTACCAAAAAGAGAAATTAAGAAAACAATTAAATTTAAAATTGTACCAAAGGAATAGAATACTTAGGAATAAATTTAACCAAAGAGGTGAAAGACTTCTATTCTGAAGATGACACAAACAAATGAAAAAACACAACACGCTCAAGGATTTGAAGATAGAATGTCCATACTACCCAAGGAAATCTATAGATTCAATGCAATCCCTGTCAAAATAATAATAGCATTTTCACAGAAATAGAACAGATAATCCTGAAATTTATATGGAATACTGGAAAGGCCAAAGCAATCTTGAGAAAGAACAAAGTTTGAAGTATCACAGTCCCAGATTTTAAGAAACTACAAAGCCATAGTAATCAAAACAGGATTATATTGGCATTAAAATGGACACATAGATCAAAAGAACAGAATAGAGATCCCAGAAATAAACCCATGCTTATGTGGTTAATTAATCTACAACAAAGTGTCAATTATGTAAAATGGGGAAAAGACAGTGTCTTTAACAAAAGGTAGTGGGAAAATTGGACAGCTACATGCAAAAGAATGAAACGTGACCACTTTCTTAACAGCACACACAAAAATAAACTCAAAATGGATTAAAGGCATAAATGTGAGACCTAAATGCATAAAATTCCTGAAAGAAAACATAGGCAGTAATCTCTTGGGAATTGTCCTTAGAAACATATTTATGGATCTGTCTCTTCAGGCAAGGGAAATAAAACAAAAGCAAACTACTGGGACTATAGTATATTAAAAAGCTTTTGCACAGCAATGTAATCAACAAAATGCAAAGGCAACCTACTGAATGGGAGAAGCTATTTGCAAATGATATATCTGATAAGGGGTCAATATCTAAAACATATCAAGAACTTCCACACCTCAACACCAAAAAACTCCAAACAAAAACAGAAAAACCCCCACATAATCTAATTAAAAAATGCTCAGAGGACATGAATAGACCTTTTTTGAAAGACATATAGATGGCCAACAGACACATGAAAAGATGCTCAACATCACTAATCATCAGGGAAATTCAAATTAAACCATAATGAAATATCACCTCACACTAGTCACACTGGCTAGAATCAAAAAGACAAGATATAACAAGTGTTGGTGAGGATGTGGAGAAAAGGGAACCCTCATGCACTTCATTTTCCTTGGTGGCAATGTAAATTGGTGGAACCACTGTGGAAAAAAGTATGGAAGTTCCTCAAAAAA
>NW_024416857.1:3247-9262 GCF_014898765.1 Herpailurus yagouaroundi | reverse complement strand
GGAAACCAATTTGAAAATAAATGACATTTAATGAAAAAGCATATCCAGGGGTTGCTCTTACTGAATATGAGGATAGCTTTCCATTTTCAGCACTTTCAGAAAGTGAGGTAGTACTGGCTTAAGCTGCCTAGATGAAAGTTTGGTTTGTGTGTTTAAGAAAAGGAGTTGAGTAAAGACAGAGGCCTGTCACATGTATCACGTTGACCTTGGCAAGTGTCTCTTCTGATTGTTACCATGACTTATCCCTTTTATTGGTTCACAATAGTTTGGTGTCATCCTTTCCTGAGGAAGTGGATTTCAATTGATCATGGTAGGTGGTCCTTGTAATATTTTGTGAATTATTTGTGTATGTGGTGATGATGGATGGACGATGCTGGTTGCTTTCAAAAGCACTTACACGGACGGTGTAACACGTTTTCTACCCTTGGAATCCCATTCAGTCTTTTACTACCTTGTGTATGACTTACCTGAAATATTATGAATTGGTAGGTACCGAATAGGTTTTAGTGGCACTGAATGCCCTCATGGCCACTCACGCCAAATTCGTTGACGCTTTGCTCTTAAGCACACAATGACTCGGTCTTCCGTAAGCTGCGTGAAAGTGAGCATGCATACTAACTAGGCAAACTGTTTGCTGCTGCTGTGAAGAACAGCTTCTTGAACTGCGAGCTATAGCAACACACATATGGAACCCTAAGCAAGGCACAGTATATGTGTATTCTTTGAAAGAGTAGTTACTTCAATTTGGCTTTCAGTGCTTTGCATGACAAGGCATTTAATTCGCTAAAACCCTCTTACAGTCATGTTTGATTGCAAGTTGTGTGTACTCTCCACCGCGAAGTGTCATCTCATGTGAGATGGATTTAATGGAGGCTGGGGCACCAGTGCATTCACGTCGAGGACAACCCTCTTGAACTCATCAAGAACTATGGGCCTTCTCAGGTAGGATTACGTGCAGGTCTTTCTCAAGGGCATAAACTTAAACACAGCCCAACCTAAGGCAGCTTTGGGCAGCCAGCAGTGATAGGATACGCAGACATTGTGACCTCACAAAGCGCCTGGTCTCCTAGCAACTGCGGTGTAACTCTCAACAGCCTGCCGCCTGATTTGGCTTCCTGGTAGGAAATTCATCAGGGCCAGGCGGCGGCAGCGAGACCTGGCAAGCTCGGGCGGCCCCTAGCGCCCTCACCTCCTGAGCCACATGAAGAGGCGGCGGCGCAGGCCCCAGGAGGCCCTGGCCCCGGCCACATGTGGAGGAGCCTCTAGCGCTGCAGTAAGGGCCATGCTGGAGGCGCCTGAGAAGAAAGTGGTGTACACGCTGGGGCACCAGCCCCCCGAGGCCCACGTCCGGACGCGCCGGCCAGCTGCCAGGAGGAGGTGCCACGGAGCCCGGAAGGTCGCGGTCGGCCAGAGGAAGGTGCCGCCCCCGCCGCGGCTGTCCCGCGAGGACAGCAGCCTCCGCAAGCCCGCGGCCCCCGGGCCCAGCTCCGAAAACCGCACCCTGGAGGAGAGTGGGAGGGCAGCCACCCCGACGCTGACCACCTTGCCCACCATCCGCGTAGTCGGCGACGTGTGGGTAGAGAGCAGCCTGGCAGAAGCGCAGCGCCAAGCGTGCCATGTCCTGGGAGTGAACCTGGCACCCGTGGTGAGACTCTGCCGCTTCCCAGTGCCTGGGCGTGAGATGCGGGCCACCGCCGCGCGACCTCTCAGTCCCGGGACCGGTTGTGCCTGGAGGGATGAACCAGAGAGAGCCGGGCCCGCGTTCCCTAGTGCACTTTACGGGGGAAGAAGCACCAGACGGTCCCGGCCTGCGCCTCCGGGATGCGGCGCCTCATTCTGGGACTCTGGGGAGGGTGTGCCCTCTGCTGCCTCACAGCACCGGGTCTGTGGAGGGAGGAGACCCCTGGACCGCAAGGGAGGTCCCCTTTCTTCCTAACCCCAGACTGAGAGGTCTCCAGGACTGTAGGGGCAGATCCATGATCTCTCTTGTTCCCTCATTGCTCTGAAGTCGTCCGAAGAAGCCATTCCACCCCCACCCTCTCCAAAGGAATTTGATTCCATGCTTGTGTAATAAAGCTAGAGTTTCTTTGCCATTCACCCACCTCTCGGCTCCTCCCGCCAATTTCTTTCTTCTTTGAGTGTATGTGTATGTGTATATAACTTCTAGGATGATTTAAAGTACATATTCTTTAAATGTTTAGAAGAGACAGTAGAGAAAAAAGGGTGCGACTTAGGGGTCTGCACCCAGATTAAAATAAGATTACTGAAGTACAGTATACATTCAAAAGGACATATATTATTTTTCGTGTTTGTTTATTTTTGACAGAGACACACCGAGTGAGCAGGGGAAGGCCAGATAGGGAGCCACAGGATCCAAGCAGGCTCCAGGCTCTGAGCTGTCAGCACAGAACCTGATGTGGGGCTCGAACTCACAAACCATGAGATCATGACTTGAGCCAAAGTTGGACACTTAAGTGACTAGCCACCCAGGCACGCAAAAAATAACATATATTATTAAAAGTATTCTGAGCACAGCTTGATGCAATTCAGTTCAATGTACTTGTGGAATCAGCACTCATTGAAAAATGTACCAGGACCCCAAGGGAACACCTGTGCCTCTTTCAGTCACGGTCTATCTCTCCTTTGGGACGGCAATTATTCTGACTTCTTACAGAATATACAACTTTTGCTTGTTTTTGGACTATATAGAAATGGAGTTATGTGTCCTACACCTAGCTTCTTTCACTCAAACTTATGTTAGTGATATTCATGTTATTGTATGTATAGATCCTTTCTGCTCATTGGTATAGAATTTCATTATATGAATAGTTTACAAAATTTCTGCAACTCTTGGTGGACATCTAGGTAGGTTCTGGCTTAGGGTAATTATGAATAAGGCTTCAGTGAATATTATAGGACACGTCCTTTGGTGAACATTTTTTACAATAGTATTTATTTATCTGGGAGAGAATTTGCCGGGTCACATGTCATCCAACTTATCAGCTTTGGTAAGGTTCCTCCAAAGTGTTTCCAAAATGGTTATACCAATTTACACAAACTTCTCTCTATAGCAGTGCCTGTGTAGTGCCTGTGCTCTTAATACTTGATAGCCTTGCCAACACTTGCTAATATGGTCTTTTTCATGTTATCTATTCTGACAGGTGTACAGATTTTTTTTTATTTGAGAAATATCAATCCAAGTATTGTATACAAATAGTTAAAAAAAAATCCACAACATCCAAATTGCAGATCAGGACTTGCAATAAAAAATCAAAAGCTTTGTTTCCCCCATGAACACCTCTTCCCCAGAGGCAACACTTTCTTTTGTTTTCTATTTTCTTTTTTTTTTTTAATCAGGGTTTTTTTCAACAGATCATTTTTAAGGACAAGTTTACATTCAGAGACAAATTGCACAAAAAATACAGGTTCCTCACCCCCAGTAGTTTCTATAGTACCTTGCACTAATATGGATACATTAATTATAAGTGGTGGATGAGCCATTCTTGACTGACACATTATCATTAGACACATTATCATTTACTAATAGTTAGGGTTTATTTTGTGTTATATAGATTCATAAGTTTTGAGAAATGTATAATGGTATGTATCTACTATTGCAGTATCATACAGAATAGTTACACCACCCTAAAGTGCCCTGTGCTCCGACTAGTACCACTTCCTCTGTCCCCCTAAACCCTAAAAGCCACTGGTCTTTTTACTGTCTCCGAAGGTGTTTTGTTGTTGTTGTTTTTGTAGTTGTTGTTGTTGTCGTCATTGTCCTTGTTTTGTTTTCTTTTGCTTTCTTTTGTTTTGTTTTTCCAGAACGGTATCATAGTTGGAAACGTAAAGCAAATGGCTTTTTTGAATTGGATCCCTTCACTTAGTAATCCACACTTAAGTTTCCTCCATGACTTTTAAGTAGTTCCCTTTCTCCCTCTTTCCTTCCCTCCTCTTCTGTCTCTCTGCCTCCCTTTCATTGCGGGAGTTCATTTTCTAAAACAGCTTTTAAAAAGCTGGTTTACAGAGAAAGACAGATACCATATAGTTTCACTCTTATGTGGATCCTGAGAAACTTAACAGGAACCCCCCTGGGGGAGGTGAAGGGAAAAAAAAACAGGTTAGGGTGGGAGAGAGCCAAAGCATAAGAGAATGTTGAGAACAGAGAACAAACTAAGGGTCGATGGGGGGTGGGAGGGAGAAGAGGGTGGGTGATGGGTATTGAGGAGGGCACCTTTTGGGATGAGCACTGGGTGTTGTATGGAAACCAATTTGACAATAAATTTCATATATAAAAAAATAAAAAAATAAATTCCCTGTAAAAAAAATAAAATAAAATAAAAAATAAAAAAATAAAAATAAAGGCCCTATTTCCAAAAAAAAAAATAAAAAATAAAAAAATAAAAAGCTGGTTTACAGAAAAAGATTGGAAAGTGCAGAGTTCCCCTGTTCTCCCTCCTACCCCCCAAAACATAGTTTTCCCTATTGTAGACTTCTTGTGTCAGTGTAGTGCATTTGTTACAACGGATGAGCCCATATGAAAACTATTATTAATTAAAGACCGAAGTTTACCTTAGCATTCACTGTGGTGTGCAGTTCGGTGTGTTTTGACAAACGCACAATGCCATGATCCAAAGCATTTCACTGTCTTACAAGATGTTTCACTGTCGTAAATATTCCCTGTGCTTCATCTATTATTCATCTCTCCCTTCCCCCCTGAGTTCCTGGCAACCACAGTTCTCTTTACCGTCTCCATTATTTTTTTTCAACGTTTATTTATTTATTTTTGGGACAGAGAGAGACAGAGCATGAAGGGGGGAGGGGCACAGAGAGAGGGAGTCACAGAATCAGAAGCAGGCTCCAGGCTCTGAGCCATCAGCCCAGAGCCTGACGCGGGGCTCGAACTCACGGACCGCGAGATCGTGACCTGGCTGAAGTCGGACGCTTAACCCACTGCGCCACCCAGGCGCCCCTACCGTCTCCATTATTTGAGGCAACACTTTTAACTGTTCCAGGTTTATATTATTTTGTTAGGAATCTTCATGAAGATAAGTAGTATAGTATACTGCTGCTTATTGATTTGTCAGTTTTAAGCACTGTCTACTGACTTCCTATGTGAAGTTGACGTATAGGTCGCTTAAGCCACCTGTCTTCTCTCTCCTCACCTTCCGATATATTCCCGAACTTCTATCTGTATACTGTTTCAGTCAGGTCCAGCCAGCCGGTGAGTCACTATAGGTATTTAAACAGTTACACACGTGATGGGAAATCCCAGAAGCCAAACAAAGGATGGCGAAGCAATCAGGAATTCGTATCATCAGCAAGCTGTTTCCACCCCCAGAGCTTGAGAAATTCAGAACCATATCTAGCAGGAACTGAGAACATGGGAGAAGAGGCTCTTGGAAAGAAGCTAGAATTTGGAGGAGATAAAATCACTGGTAGGAAGTGGAACAGGAGAGAGGAAAACCTCTGGGCTTATACCTTCCTCCCTTTATCCCATCAAACACCCAATTGTCAAACCCCTCTCGAAGCCAGTTGGCAAGGAACCAGGAACCACAGTCTGTAGGAGAAGTGCAGGAACCGGATCTGAGGGCAAAAAAGACATAACGGATGAAGTTACATATAGGTACTAGTTAGGGTTCTCCAGAGACTCAGTATCAATGGGAATTGGTTCACAGGATTACGGAGGCTGAGAAGGGCAGACCCAGGAGATCCAGTAGTTTAGTTCCAGGCAGACTCCACAAGCCTAAAAATCAGGAGAGCTGATGATGTATGTTCCATTGCAAGTCTGAGCCTGAAGTCAGGAGAGCAATATCGCAGCTTGAAGACAGTCAGATAGACACAGTGGATTCTCTCTTACTCCGCCTTTTGTTCTATTCAGGTCTTCAATCGATTACTTGAGGCCACCCAGTGTTTGGCAAAGCAATATGTTTTGCTTAGTCTACTGATATACAGATGTTTATTGTACTAAAAAATGTCCTCACAGACTCACTAGAAATAATGTTTAGCTATACATCT
>NW_024416857.1:1008-3147 GCF_014898765.1 Herpailurus yagouaroundi | reverse complement strand
TATGTATGTATGTATGTATGTATGTATGTATGTATGTATGTATGTATGTATGTATGTATGTATGTATGTTATTTGAGAGAGAGAGACAGAGAGTATGCTCAAGCAGGATAGGGGCAGAGAGAGAGAATTCTGAGCTGTCAGTGCAGAACCTAATGCTCATCTTAGTCTTATGAACTGTGAGATCATCTGAGCCAAAATCAAGTGTTGGATTATGAACTCACTGAGCCACTCAGGTACCCCTCAAGATGTAATTTTAAAATAGAGACCTAGTTCCCTTACCTGTACTATCATTTTTCATTCCTTACAGTGTAAGATGAAGGTCTTCCTTAACCTTGCTGCACTTTTTCTCCGTCTCCCATCAACTTTGGGCTTCTGTTTGTCATTGTTGTTAACCCTGCTGTTATGCTCTGCAATCAAGTCTCTTTAGAGGGTTCAACGTTGATTCTACAATTTGAAAACTAATAAATGGTTTAAATTATTGGGATTCTTAAATAATATGCAAACATTAGAATTACTACTCTTTTCCTGGAGTCCTTGGACCTGCTGAATGAGGACATCTCTAGCATCAAGGTGAAATGGATCCTTTCTCTTTGTTTTCCATCAGTGCTTTAAACCATGCCATGTTTCACTTGGCTCATTCAGACTAAAGCCGTCTTATGGATATTTTCTGGTTCTCCTTAATTTTCTAATTGCACTTCTTTGTTTTATTGTACTCTTACAGTGCTGTCAAATCATACTACTTATGACATCTTCCTGCTAACCTCTTAGCGGTCTCTCACTGGACCCTTCTCTTTTACTGCCTTATTTAGTTGGTGACTCAGTAGATCTGCTTCATAGCTTCCTTCCTGTGATTATTCCTCTGCTACGCTCCCAGTTTGTTTCCATGCTTTCATGGTAATATGGCTATCCGGGAAGTTAGGGAGCATTTAAAAGCCTGGACTCTTGAGCCAGAAGGCCTGGGGTTAGACTTTAGTTGTTCCACTTACCAACTGTGTAAGTTGGATGTTGGATGAGTTATTTGGCTTCTTTATAACCCTCTTTCCTCCTCTCGAAGATAAGAATGGTAATTGTATATACTTTATAAGTTTGTTGTGTGGTTCATATGTAATAATATGTAAAAATAACCCATAACAGTGTCTGGCACGAAAACAAACACTCTCTTAATGTTGCCTATTATTAAGTATAATTTTTCTTTATTTTTTCTCTCCTTGTTTTGCTGGAGTACACCTTCAGATAAGTTCCTAATGAAGAATGAGTAGAATCAAATGTTCTGTGTCTTTGTACGTCTGAAGATATCTTGAGTCCACTCTCAAATTTAATTGATAATTTTGATAGTGTAGAATTCTAGCTGATTTTTGTAATTGATTTATTTTTATTTTTTTAATGTTTGCCGCCAAATTAGTTAGCATGTATTATAACAATGATTTCAAGAGTAGATTCATCAGTGCCCCTTACCCATTTAGCCCATCCCCGCTCCCACAACCATTCCAGTGACCCTTAATTTGTTCTTCATATGTATGAGTCTCTTCTGTTTTGCGCCCTCCCTGATTTTATACAATTTTTGTTTCTCTTCCCTTATGTTCATCTCTTCCACTCATAGAATCCTAGCGTCCAATGGCCAGTTGCCCCTTCCATCGATTTTCCCCTAACCACAACACCATTGGAACCACAATATTTGCTCTTTAGAGTGTTTTTAACTCACTATCACTTCCACCGTCTTCTAGTTTTCAAAATCACTCAGTACATCTGGTGTATGCTTAAGGAAAAGGGAATGGAGGGCTTAAAAGAGAATTTATGAACATATTTTAGACTGTCACAGCCTGTCTGCGGGCCTCCTATTATTCACTCTCATCCTGCATGAAAAATATCCTCACCCTACCCCAAGTATCCTCCCTCTTAAAGACCCAAGCATTGTAACATCAGCTCAAAATCCAGGATATTTTTATCTAAATTAGGTCCAGGTGTGAAGGAGTCTCCTTGGTCGCACTGGTCTCGACTACACTTTCAATCTGAAGACCTATGAATGAAGACCTATGAATTCAGCATGCAACCAACACGGGCATGTGGTAACCAGAAAACACACACACAAACGCACACACACACACACACACACACACACACACACACACACACACACAC
>NW_024416857.1:0-998 GCF_014898765.1 Herpailurus yagouaroundi | reverse complement strand
CACACACACACACACACACACACACACACACACACACACACACACACAAGACCACATTATTTAATTGCCTGCACTCAGTTGCAAAAGATTGTGAATGAGGAGGAGACAGGGGCATTATATGATCCAGGATGGGAGGTTGTAGGGTTAGCTTATGGTGGTTGTAACCAAACCTTAATATTGTGTGGAGACTAGACAACCTTGAAATCCCTATAATGTGATGGTCTGGGGACTCTTGCCATATAGATTGTCAAAAATCTTGTTATATTTCCGATACAGAAGCAATAGAACTCATTCACTTAATATAGATTTAATGAGCATATACTATGTGGTATTTAGAGCTCTACTCTTGTTGGAGAAGTGAATAAAGTACTCCAAAGATGGTCAACGGGGCTCAACCAGACTCTGGTCTCTAGCTTAGAGACCTCGCTTCTGGGTTCTTCTTCCTTTGTTTGGTGTATGTGCGAAAACCCCCACAGATAAGGAAGCTGACGACTATAAATTACCATCCCCACTTAACTCCATGCTCAGACCTTTGGTGACCCAAACTCTCTGACCAAACTCTCTGAGTGCCACTTGGCTTTCCTCCAGTGTTCCAGCCTGGTTCCATAACATACTAGATTGCTGACCAGGAAACCCAACCGCACTGGCCCATTTTTGCCCCCGGTTTGGGAGAAAGGCGAGGTGGTGGTAAAGCAAAGGCTCGAAAGGGACAAAGTGCATGCTCTACCTGAATTTCAGCAGCCAACTTCTCCGTTGTCTTAGGCAGGTCCTGCTCCATGGAACTGGTAAGGCCGGGGCCCCGAAGTGTCAGGCATACCCAAAAGAGCGGAAGGGGGACATGATCAATCCCCAGAGGACTTAAGGTGTCCCAGGTAGAAAATTTTGTGGAGGGAAATGTAACAGACTCTGGTGTGTGTGTGTGCGCGCATGTGTGTGTGTGTGTGTGTGTGTGTGTGTGTGTGTGTGTGTGTGTGTGTGTGTGTGAGAGAGAGAGAGAG
>NW_024416856.1:18410-60617 GCF_014898765.1 Herpailurus yagouaroundi | reverse complement strand
TCTCTCTTTTTCTCAGCTTCCTCTTTTTCCATAACTTTATCTTCTAGTTCACCTATTCTCTCCTCTGCCTCTTCAATCCGAGCCGTGGTGGTTTCCATTTTGTTATGCATTTCGTTTAAAGCGTTTTTCAGCTCCTCGTGACTGTTCCTTAGTCCCTTGATCTCTGTAGCAAGAGATTCTCTGCTGTCAGCTATACTGTTTTCAAGCCCAGCGATTAATTTTATGACTATTATTCTAAATTCACTTTCTGTTATATTATTTAAATCCTTTTTGATCAGCTCATTAGCTGTTGTTATTTCCTGGAGATTCTTCTGAGGGGAATTCTTCCGCTTGGTGGTTTTGGATAGTCCCTGGCATGGTGAGGACCTGCAGGGCACTTCCCCTGTGCTGTGGTGTTTAACTGGAGTTGGTGGGCGGAGCCGCAGTCAGACCTGATGTCTGCCCCCAGCCCACCGCTGGGGCCACAGTCAGACTGGTGCGTGCCTTCTCTTCCCCTCTCCTAGGGGCGGGATTCACTGTGGGGTGGGGTGGCCTGTCTGGGCTACTTGCACACTGCCAGGCTTGTGATGCTGGGGATCTGGCGTCTTAGCTGGGCTGGGTAGGCAAGGTGCACAGGGGCAGGAGGGGCAGGGTTAGCTTGCTTCTCCTTAGGTGATCCACTTCAGGAGGGGCCCTGTGGCGGCAGCAGGGAGTCAGATCCGCTGCCGGAGGTTTGGCTCCGCAGAAGCGCAGAGTTGGGTGTTTGTGCGGAGCGAGCAAGTTCCCTGGCAGGAACTGGTTCTCTTTGGGATTTTGGCTGGGGGATGGGCGGGGAAGATGGCGCTGGCGAGCGCCTTTGTTCCCCACCAAACTGAGCTCTGTCGTCCGGGGGCTCAGCAGCTTTCCTTCCCTTTGTCCTCCAGCCTTCCCGCTTTCTGAGCAGAGCTGTTAACTTATGACCTCCCAGACGCTAAGTTGCGCTTGCTGTCGGAACACAGTCCGTCAGGCCCCTCCGCTTTTTGCAAGCCAGACTTGGGGGCTCTGCTTGGCCAGCGAGCCGCCCCTCCGCCCCGGCTCCCTCCCGCCAGTCCGTGGAGCGCGCACCGCCTCGCCGCCCTTCCTACCCTCTTCCGTGGGCCTCTCGTCTGCGCTTGGCTCCAGCGACTCCGTTCTGCTAATCCTCTGGTGGTTTTCTGGGTTATTTAGGCAGGTGTAGGTGGAATCTAAGTGATCAGCAGGACGCGCGGTGAGCCCAGCGTCCTCCTACGCCGCCATCTTCCCTCCTCGCCTCTTTTCTACCTTTAGTTGTGGAGTTGTTCTGTCAGTCTTCATGTTGATATCTGGGGGTGTTTAGGATGATTTGATAGTTATCTAGTTGTATTTGTGGGACAAGGTGAGACAAGGTCCTTCTCCTCCACTGCCATCTTCTCTTCTTCCTGAATTTATAATTTTAATTCTTTCAAGACAAAAAATATCCAGACCCAGATTGGTTTCACTGGAAAATTCTACCAAACATTTAAAGAAGAATTAGCACCAGTTGTTTATAGAGTTTATTCTAAAGAATAGAGAAGGTGACATTTTTCAACTCATTTTACAAGGCTAGTATTACCCTTACATCAAAACTGTACAAACACCATGCCAGAAAAATAAAGAAAGAAAGAGAAAGAGAAAAAGAAAAAGAAAACTATAAACAAATATCTCTCCTGGACTTAGATGCAAAAGTCCTCAATAAAACATCAGCAAATCTAATCAAGCAATGTATTAAAATTTATATGATCATATTAATTGTTGCAGAAAAGTATATGAGAAGCTCCAACACTCACTGAACTTGTTAAAAAACATCTACAAAAAAACTTAATGCTTTCTTTCTATACAGGAACAAGGGAAGGATGTCCACTTTCACCATTTTAATTTAATATATTACTGGAGAATTTTTGTAATAATCACATTTTCTAGGTTCTGTATTTGATGCTTTAACATCTTGGGGACTTCATGACTATGGAGGAATTGCCCACACCCCAGGGCCAGCCAATTCCTAGATACAGTAAATGGTTTGCTTGCAAATGTAACTTTCCTGTGTAAACCAACCAATCAGGAGCCCATACCCACTGACCTCCTTTATTGAGGGATCACATTCAGAGCTACTCTTCCCCTGCCTAATCACCCCAGGGCCAGGTGCCAGTCAGCTAAGGACAGCCCTTCTACCCCAGAGCCCACTGAAATTATTCAAATTAGTTAATCCTAAACCTGTTTACCCTGCCTTATCTGTTCCTTTCTGTAAAAACCATAATTAAAGCTCATACCCATATCTTCCTCTCCACCACCACACCTCTTGACCAAACCTGATGCTTCCCTGTGTGTACCCCCTTCACATTAAGAATAAATATTGGAAACAAATTAAAAACAAAATATCACTTACAGTTGCTTAATGAAAAATATTTAGATATAAATCTAACAAAACCAGTATAAGATCTGTATCCCGAAAATTACAAGATGCTAATGAAATAATTTAAAGAGAACCTAAATAAACGGAGAGACATTTGTATTCATGGATTGAAAGACTCCACATAGGAAAGATACCAATTTTTCTTAAACTGATATGCAGGTTTAATGCAATTTTTACTGTAATATCCACAGCATTTTTTGTAGACAAATATGGGCTTATTCTAAAATTTATAAGGGAAATCCCTGTACCTAGAAGAGCTAAAAATTGTGAAAATGAATAACGAAGTGGGAAGAGTCACTTCACCTGACGTTAAAACTTACTGTATAGCTACAATAATCAAAGCAATGTGGCATTAATAGAATGATGGGACACATAGATTTAGGGAATAGAACAAAGAGCCAAGAAATAAACACATATAAATATGCCCTACTGATTTTTTCAAGTTTTACTAAAAAATAATTCACATACATCACTGCATGATTTTAAGGTATGTAGCATGAGGGTGTGGTTTAAATATATTGTGAAATGATTACCACAATAGGTTCAACTGATATTCATCTGCTCATATACATACAATAAAAAGAAAGAAGAAAAGAAAAAGGGTGAAAAAATGTTCTTCTTGTGATGACAACTCTTAGGACTTACTGTCTTAACAACTTTTTCATATGTTGTACAGCATTGTTAGCTATATTACTCGTGTTGTACATTACATTCCTAATATTTATCTTATAACTGGAAGTTTGTATCTTTTGACCACCTTTCTCCATTTTCCCCCTCTCTTCCTTCTGCCTTTGATAGCCACAAGTCTGATCTCTTTTTCTATGAGTTTGTTAATTTTAGATTCCACATATAAGTGAGTTCATACAATATTTATCTTTCTGTGTCTCGCTTATTTCACGTAGCATAATGCCTTCAAGGCCCATCCATGTTGCCACAAATAGAATTTTCTCATTTTTATAGCTGAATAATATTCCATTGTGTAGATAGATAGATAGATAGATAGATAGATAGATAGATAGATAGATAGAAATAGATATATATAGATATATAGATATATATATACCCCACCTTCTTTATTCATTCATCCATCAATGGCCGCTTAGGTTGTTTCTGTGTCTTGGCTATTGTAAACAATGCTGCTATGAACATGAGGGTACAGATATATTTTCAAATTAGTATTTTTATTTACTTTGGATACAGTCCCAGAAGTGGAATTGCTGGATCATAGGGTAGTTTTATTTTTAATTTTTTTGTGGAGCCTTCATGCTGTTTTCTCTAGTGGCTGTACTAAGTACAGAATCCCACCAACAATGCACAAGGGTTCCCTTTTCTACACATCTGCATCAGCTTTAGTTATCTCTTCTCTTTTTGATTATGGCCATTTTCACATGTATGAGATGATATCTCATTGTGGTTTTAACTTGTGTTTTTTCATGTGACTGGTGATGTTGAGTGTCTTTTCATGTACCTGTTGGCCTTTCATATGGCTTCTTTGGAGAAATGTCTATTCTACCCTAATGATTCTGACAAAGCAATTCAGTGGAAGGATAATCTTTTCAACAAGATGTTGGTACAATTGGGCATCCCTATCCAGAGACAAAAAAAGAAAAAAAGAACTTCAGCCTAGACTTCATATTTTATGCAAAAATTAACTCCAAATGGGTTATAGACTTACATGTGAGCATAAATCTACAAACTTCAAGAAATAAACATAGAAAATCTTTGAGACCATGGGTTAGGCAGAGAATTTTTAGAATCAATACCAAAAGCAAAATCTATAAAAGGAAAAATTAATAAATTGGACCTCATCCAAATAGAAAACATTTTCTCTGCAAAAGACCTGGTGAAGTGGATGAAAACATAAGCCAGAGACTTCGAGAAGATATTTTCAAACCCTGTCTCCAAAAAAAAAGGACAAGTATCTAAAATATATAGAGAACTCTCAAAACTCAACAGGGAGAAAACAAACAATTCAAGTGGAAAATGGGCACGTGGCAGGAACAGACATTTCATTGAAGAAGGTATGCCAAAAGTAAGCATGTGCAATGAATTTTAACATTATTAACCATTAAGAAAATGAAAATTCAAATCATAATGAGGTATCATTACACTCCTATCAGAATTGCTAAAATACTACTGATAACATCAAATGCTGCAGGAATGTTGACACGCTAGATCAATTATACACTGCTGGTGGGAATGTAAAATGGTACAGCCTCTCTGGTAACAAGTATGGTGGTTTCTTACAAAACTAAACATGAACTTACTATATGACCCACTAATTACACTCTTGTATAACAAAGAAACAAAAATAATTTTCACACAAAAACCTATACATAAATGTTTATAATAGGTTCATTCAAAATAGCCCAAACTGGAGACAATGCAGATGTCCTCCAACAGGTGATGGTTAAACAAACTGTTATATCCATACAATGGAATACCAATTAGCAATAAAAAAGAATGAGAGCTATCGGTAACAAGTGGAGAAATTTCCAGGGAATTAGGCTGAGTGGAAGAAAAAAACAATCCCAAAAGGTTAACACTATATGATGCCATTCTTGAAATGACAAAATTATAGAATTTTGGGATGTTTTGGTTAACTCTGAGTTACTGTGTATCTCATATATAAACAGTGTGTGGATTAGAATTAAATTACAATAAAATATCTAACAATTAGAAATATCCAACTACAATAGCACTAACATTGTACTGAACACAGTTTAACTTGTAGACTCAGAATCTTGCAGCCTTGCAGAACCATTTTAATGAAAGAATTTCTTATTATGAAATGAACAGTTGCCAATTCATGTAAGTTTCTTATCTATAGAAATCTGATTAAAGAAAAATTCTTTGCCTTTGTTAATAATTCATGGAAAATTATATTAACTAAAAATATTGTCATTTATGAACATTAAATATAAGATTAAGTGTTGGTAGATTTCTAAAAACTTAAAATAAGTGTTCAAATTATAATTTGATATATTTATTATTCAAAATATTTCTTAGATTAAACCCCAAGGAAATATTTTTTATAAGTTAATATCTCATCTTATATGTGTTTATGAGAGTTGGTGTAGAGCAGTTTCAGGCCTTCTTTGTGGCAGGACCAGCTAATAAATCTTTACCTGAGGTTTGCATTCCTGTGCTACATAGTCAGACCTGGGATCTCTCCTGGACCACTGGGCCCTTCTAATTTATACTGTTTTCTCCTCTCCTCCCATAATTCAACATTTTTCAGTCCTAGTTGAGAGAGGCAAACTAATTCCATGTTAAATTTCAGAAAGAAATATAAATTCTTTACAAAGCTATTTGTGGGACAGAAAATAACATAAATAATAACTAATTTTGAGGTCCTGCAAATTCCACATGGTAAACAAAACTTTTTTACAAGGCAAACATCTTTTCTAAGAAACTGAGTGGTTTTGTTTCCTGTTGGCCTGCAGGCTCATACATTTGTATGTTGCCTCTGCCTGTCAGTCTCCTACACTTCAGGGTGAATTTTTATTAATAACCATAGGGGTCAAACATGGATCTGCATGATCCTTAAAGATAAGAGCAAGGGATCCAGATTAGAAGCAGAGCAAAAACAGAAATGGGATTCATTCCTTTTTTCCCCAAGTTTTTATTTAAATTCCAGTTAGTTAACATACAGTGTAATATTAGTTTCAGGTGTAGAATTTAGTGATTCATTGCTTATATACAAAACCCAGTGCTCATCACAAGTGTCCTCTTTAACACCCATCACCTATTTAACCCAGCCCCCCTGCACCTCCCCTCCAGTAACCCTCAGTTTGTTCTCTGTAGTTAAGAGTCTGTTTTCTGGTTTGCCTCTCTTTCTTTCCCCACTATGTTCATTTGTTATGTTTCTTAAATTCCACATATAAGTGAAATCATATGGTATTTGTCTTTCTCTGACTGGCTTATTTTGCTTTGCATAATACTCTCTAGTTCCATCCATGTCATTGCAAATGGCAAGCTTTCATTCTTTTTTATGGATGATTAATACTATATCGTGTGTGCGTGTGTGTGTGTATATATATATATATATATATACACGTGCACACACAATGTGTGTGTGTGTGTGGGGTGTGTGTATCACATCTCCTTTACCCACCCATCAGTCAATGGAAATTTGGGCTCCTTATGTAATATGCATATTGTTGATAATGCTGCTATAAACATAGGGGTGCCTGCCACATGGGTAGTTGTTAGCCTTCCCAGTCAACAAAACTGACCCTGGAAACATTTTTAAAAAACATAAAACGTATTTGGAAAGACACTGTAAGAAAACAGAGCAAAATCCACCAAGCAATCATTCTTCCTCCTCAATATACCCACAAGTAGTGCTGTCCCACTCTTAATCTTCCACTATTTTGTTTCCATATTTGGTTTTGATATAAAATGATTTAGGAATGAATCTAAAAGATTTTATATTTAAAAGTTTTTTTAATGTTTATTATATATATATGTATATATATACATATATATACATACACATATATATATACACATATATACATATATAAACATACATATATATATATATACATATATATATATACACAGAGAGAGAAAGAGAGAGAGAGAGAGAGAGAGAGAGAGAGAGAGAGAGAATGAATCTGAAACAGTCTCCAGGCTCTCAGCTTGCAGCACAGAGCCTGACACAGGGCTTGAACTCTGACCAGCGAGATCATGACCTGAGCTGAAGTCGGATGCCCAACCAACTGAGCCACCCATGCACCCCTAGAAGATTTTATATTTTTATGAAATATTTCCAGGGTCAGTTTTGCTGATTGGGAAGGCCAACAACTACCTACATGGGATGAGTTCCCCAGAACAGTCCCCTTATCCAAAGCCAATCATACTAGAAATTTCCTCATTGGAAATGCATTCCTTTGAGCCTCTGGAGTTTCTAGTCCTCAAGGATTCCCTATTGAAATGCTACATCGTAAGTCCTCTTCCTGGAGTCATCAGACTGTAAATTATAAATAAAGAAGGGAATGGTAAGAGGTAAATACCTCTGGGATTCATAACGTTGTAGCACTTTAGCCTTAATTTGCTGAGTTCAAGGCCCTGAGAATTTTACCTCAAGAAGAGGTGAGTCTGGGGCCTTAATAACTGGAAGGAGAGAGGGGAGGGGTACTGCAAAGAATGGTACTGCTTCCTTCCAGTGTTAGAGGGAGCAGCAGTAGCTGCTGCTGTTGTTGCATACTTCCCCCAGTTTCTTCCATCTTGCTAATATTAAGGTGAATGAGCTCATCACATCAAACAGGAGAGTTTATGGTTTTTATTAGCTCTAATGGCAAGAAAGGAAAGTTCTAGCCTTTTCTGTGAAGAACCACCCTTTCTGTTACTGTCTATCCTTAAATGAAGTAAAGGTCATTGCTGAAGTTAGAGCCTCTTTGTTAGATAAAAATCTGAAGAGGTAAACATTAAATTTTAATTTCTTATTGATATGTGTGGGCACATTTGAGTATATATTTGATTTAATCAAATTGGTTCTTTCTTATTTAAAATTATAAAATTTGTAAATGTCAAATTATAAAATTAATAGGTATTCATTAGAAAACAATTTGGGGAAATGGAAAAGGTGTTAAACCAATTCTGAAGGGAAATAGGAGATACAGGCTTCTAGTTATGGAATGAATAAGTCACGGGAATAAAAGGCACAGCATAGGGAATATAGTCAATGGTATTGCAATAGCAATGTATGGTGACAGTTGGCAGCTACACTTATGAGCACAGCATAATGTATAGAGATGTTGAATCACTATGTTGTACACCTGATACTAATAGAACACTGTGTGTCAACTATACTCAAGTTAAAAAAAAAAAACAATTCTACCATCCAACACTATCACTGCTAATATTTTAATTAGAAATATAGAAATTGTGAACTTTAATTTTAATTGACTATAACCAGAAGACAGTCAACTAAAGTGAAACTAAAGGAATTAAACAAGCAATATCTGTTCTTTTTTTAATTTAAGAAGATGCTTATTTATTTATTTTTAATGTTTATTCATTTTAGAGAGAGAATGCACATGCGCATGTGAATGGGGTAGGAGTAGGGGGGTGGGCAGAGGATCTGAAGCAGGCTCCGTGCTGACAGCAGAGAGTCTGATGTGGGGCTCGAACCCATGAACCATGAGATCATGACCTGGGCCAAAGTCAGACGCTTAACTGACTGGGCCACCCAGGCACCCCTTTACTTAGTTTTGAGGGTGGGACAGAGAGAGAGAGAGAGAGAGAGAGAGAGAGAGAGAGAAAGTGATTGAGCAAGCAAGAAAGCATGTGAGTGGGGGAGGGACAAAGAGCGAGAGCAAGAGAGACTCCCAAGCAGGCTCCACACTTAGTGTGAAGCCTCACTTGGGGCTTGATCCCATGACCACAAGATCATGACCCGAACTGAAATCAAGAGTCAGATGTTCAAGCAACTGAGCCACATAGGTACCCAAAGCAATATCTTTTAAGTGATTTCTTTAATAGTAAAAATTGTGAGTACAAAAAAGTAGATTTTTATTAGATTTTGAAAAAAGAAAAATTCATGACACTTCATATGCATGAGTTTATATTTATAAAACCTAAAAAGCCAACTGTCTTATAAAAATTTTAAAAACACCACTAACAAAAAGCATCAAGATGACACCAAACCAAGCCATAATTTTTTTGAAGACTGAATTTACTGAAACCTACTTTTATAATTTATTTTATTTTATTTACTTTTTTTAATGTTTATTCATTTTTTTTTCAACGTTTATTTATTTTTGGGACAGAGAGAGACAGAGCATGAACGGGGGAGGAGCAGAGAGAGAGAGGGAGACACAGAACCGGAAACAGGCTCCAGGCTCTGAGCCATCAGCCCAGAGCCTGATGCGGGGCTCAAACTCATGGACCGCGAGATCGTGACCTGGCTGAAGTCGGACACTTAACCGACTGCGCCACCCAGGCGCCCCATGTTTATTCATTTTTGAGAGAAAGAGAGAGAGTGTGAACAGGGGAGTGGCAGTGAGAGAAGGGGAGACACAGAATCCAAAGCACACTCCAGGCTCTGAGCTGTGAGCACAGAGCCTGGTGTGGGGCTCAAACTCACAAACTGTGAGATCATGACCTAAGCTGAAGTCAGATGCTTAACTGACTGAGCCACCCAGGCACCCCAGTTTTTTTTTCTTTTTATTTTAGAGAGAGAAAGAGAGAGACCATGCACAAGAGGGAGAGACAAGTAGTGGGAGAGAGAGAAAATCTTAGCAGGCTCCACACTCAGCGCGGAACCTGACACGGGGCTTGATCCCACCACCTTGGGATCATGACCTGAGAGAAAATCAAGAGTCTGACATTCAAGTGACTGAGCCACCCAGGAGCTCCCCAAAACCTACTTTTAAGATGATTTTATTGGGAGATGATTTGGGGGAAGAACTGCTGTATAAGCAAAATGAACCATAAAATGGAAATAACTTCCAGGGATAAACAAGTACACGATGCATAAATGGATAGAACTATAATTTAATGTAACCCCAAAGAGATTATACAAGAATTGAGAGAGTCAAATGGCCCTTTCTTCCTTCCTGGCTTATCTGATTAGTGAATGTGTAACTTCGTTACATATTATTTGTTATCTCCATACTACATATTACTTCATACTACATATTACTTCATTTAAATCTTGACTTTTTAATAAAGTTATGTTTTTCCCATGTCTTGTTACTATTGCTTTTTTTTTTAATTTTTCTTGTAACGTTTATTTATTTTTGAGACAGAGAGAGACAGAGCATGAACGGGGGAGGGTCAGAGAGAGGGAGACACAGAATCCGAAACAGGCTCCAGGCTCTGAGCCATCAGCCCAGAGCCTGACGTGGGGCTCGAACTCACGGACCACGAGATCATGACCTGAGCTGAAGTTGGCCGCTTAACCGACTGAGCCACCCAGGTGCCCCATTACTATTGTTTTCTTAATTAGAAAAGTCACTTATCTTCATCTAATTACCAATAAGCCATCGGTGTACTTATGTGTTCCTAGTAATGTAATTAATATAATTCCTAAATTGTGTCTATCTTCTTGAAGGTGTTCATTCCATACATGCTTCTTTATCCCACTCAGGTGGAGTGAAAAAGTCACAACTTTATGCAATCCTTTCCTTCCACTCCATTTTGGTTGTATGAAAGAGTAGGCATAGGAGGTAAAGGTAGAATTGTGAGACCTTAGGCAAGCATTTTACTTCTGTCATTCTCAGTTTCTGCCACAGGAAAAATGAGAGTACTGGACTAGAAAGTGTATTTCAAACCTTATTGTTACACTTGACCTTCAAACAATACAGGTTTTAGAGATGCCAACACCCTTACAGTATAAAAACTCAGTATAACTTTTGGCTCCACCCAAAGTTGACTATTAATAGCCTACTGTTAACCCGAATCCTTACCAATGACATAAACAGTCAATTAACACATACATTATATATGTATTATATACTGTATTTTTTTGTTTTTTTAAAAATATAATTTATTGTCAAATTGGCTTCCATACAACACCCAGTGCTCATCTCAGGAGGTACCCTCCTCAATGCCCATCACCCATTTTCCCCTCTTCCCCACCTCCCCATCCACCCTCAGTTTCTTCACTGTGTTTAGGAGTCTCTTTTGAGTTACCTCCCTCCCTCTCTGTTTGTAACTATTTTTTCCCCTTCCCTTCCCCCATGGTCTTCTGTTAAGTTTCTCGATCCACATATGAGTGAAAATATAGGACATCTTTCCTTCTCTGGTTCACTTATTTCATTCAGCATAATACCTTCCAATTCTATACACATTGCCACAAATGGCATGATTTCGTTGTTTCTCATTGCTAAGTAGTATTCCATTGTATATATAAATCACATCTTCTGGGGCGCCTGGGTGGCGCAGTCGGTTAAGCGTCCGACTTCAGCCAGGTCACGATCTCACGGTCCGTGAGTTCGAGCCCCGCGTCGGGCTCTGGGCTGATGGCTCGGAGCCCGGAGCCTGTTTCCGATTCTGTGTCTCCCTCTCTCTCTGCCCCTCGCCCGTTCATGCTCTGTCTCTCTCTGTCCCAAAAATAAATAAACGTTGAAAAAAAAATAAAAAAATAAATCACATCTTCTTTATCTGTTCATCAGTTGATGGATATTTAGTCTCTTTCCATGATTTGTCTATTATTGAAAGTGCTGCTATAAACATTGGGGTACATATGTCCCTATGCATCAGCACTCCTGTATCCCTTGGGTAAATTCCTAGTAGTGCTATTGCTGGGTCATAGGGTAGTTCTATTTTTTTTTTAACGTTTATTTATTTTTGAGACAGAAAGAGACAGAGTATGAACAGGGGAGGGTCAGAGAGAGAGGGAGACACAGAATCCGAAACAGGCTCCAGGCTCTGAGCTGTCAGCACAGAGCCCAACGTGGGGCTCAAACTCACGGACCGTGAGATCATGACCTGAGCTGAAGTCGGACTCTTAACTGACTGAGCCACCCAGGCACCCCGGGTAGTTCTATTTTTAATTTTTTCAGGAATGTCCACACTGTTTTCCAGAGTAGCTGCACCAGTTTGCATTCCTACCGACAGTGCAAGAGAGTTCCCATTTCTCCACATCTGGGCCAGCATCTGTAGTTTCCTGATTTGTTCATTTTAGCCACTCTGACCAGCGTGAGATGGTATCTCACTGTGTCTTTGATTTGTATTTCCCTCATGAGGAGTTATGTTGAGCATCTTTTCATGTTCCTGTTTGCCATGTGGATGTCTTCTTTAGAGAAGTGTCTATTTATGTTTTCTGCCCATTTCTTCACTGGATTATTTGTTTTTTGGGTGTGGAGTTTGGTAAGTTCTTTATAGATTTTGGATACTAGCCCTTTATCTGATATGTCATTTGCAAATATCTTTTCCCATTCCATCAGTTACCTTTTAGTTTTGTTGATTGTTTCCTTTGCAGTGCAGAAGCTTTTTATCTTGATGAGGTCCCAATAGTTCATTTTTGCTTTTAATTCCCTTGCTTTTGGAAATGTATTGAGTAAGAAATTGCTGCGTCTGAGGTCAGAGAAGTTGTTGCCTGCTTTCTCTAAGGTTTTGATGGTTTCCTGTCTCACATTTAGGTCTTTCATCCATTTTGAGGTTATTTTTGTGAATGATGTAAGAAAGTGGTCTAGTTTCATTCTTCTGCATGTTGCTGTCCAGTTCTCCCAGAACCATTTGCTAAAGAGACTGTCTTTTTTCCATTGGATGCTCTTTCCTGCTTTGTCAAAGATTAGTTGGCCATACATTTGTGGGTCCAATTCTGGGTTCTCTACTCTATTCCATTGGTCTATGCATCTGTTTCTGTGCCAATACCATACTGTCTTGATGATTATAGTTTTGTAGTAGAGGCTAAAGTCTGGGATTGTGATGCCTCCCACTTTGATCTTCTTCAAAATTACTTTGCCTATTCAGGGTCTCTTATGGTTCCATACAAATTTTAGGCTTGTTTGTTCTAGCTTTGAGAAGAATGCTGGTGCAATTTTGATTGGGATCATATTAAATATGTAGATTGCTTTGGGTAATATTGACATTAACAATATTTATTTTTCCAATCCATGAGCATGGAATGTTTTTCCATTTCTTTTTGTCTTCTTCAATTTCCTTCATAAGCTTTCTGTAGTTTCCAGCATACAGATATTTTATCTTTGGTTACATTTATTCCTAGATATATTATCGTTCTTGGTGCATTTGTAAATGGGATCAGTTTCTTTATTTCTCTTTCTGTTGCTTCTTTATTGGCGTATAGAAATGCAACCAATTTCTGTACATTGATTTTGTACCCTGTGACTTTGTTGATTTCATGCATGAGTTCTGGGAGTCTTTTGATGGAGTCTTTTGGGTTTTCCATGTAGAGTATCATGTCGTCTGCAAAAACTGAAAGTTTTACTTCGAATCTTTGCCAATTTTCATGCCTTTTATTTCATTTTGTTGTCTGATTACTGATGCTAGGACTTCCAACACTATGTTAAACAACAGTGGTGAGAGTGGACATCCCTTTTGTGTTCCTGATTTCAGGGGGAAAGCTCTCAACTTTTCCCTATTGAGGATGACATTAGCTGTGGGCTTTTCATATATAGCTTTTATGATGTTTAAGTATGTTCCTTCTATCTTGAGGGTTTTTACTAAGAAAGGATGCTGTATTTTGTCAAATGCTTTTTCTGTATCTATTGACAGGATCATATGGTTCTTATCCTTTCTTCTGTTAATGTGATGTATCACACTGATTGATTTGTGAACATTGAAACAGCCCTGCAGCCCAGGAATGAATCCCACTTGATCACGGTGAATAATTATTTTTATATGCTGTTGAATTCGATTTGCTAGTATCTTATTGAGAATTTTTGCATCCAAGTTCATCAGAGATATTGGCCTCTAGTTCTGCTTTTTTGTTAGGTCTCTGTCTGGTTTGGGAATCAAGGTAATGCTGGCTTCATAGAATTAGTCCAGAAGTTTTCTTTCCATTTCTATTTTTTGAAACAACTTGAGAAGGATAGGTATTAACTCTGCTTCAAATGTCTGGTAGAATTCCCCAGGGAAGCCATCTGGTCCAGAACTCTTACTTGTCGGGAGATTTTTGATAACTGATTAAATTTCTTCACTAATTATGGGTCTGTTCAAATTTTCTATTTCTTCCTGTTTGAGTTTTGGTAGTGTGTGGGTGTCTAGGAATTCGTCCATTTCTTCCAGGTTGTCCTGTTTGTTGGCATATAAGTTTTCATAGTATTCTCTGGTAATTGCTTGTATTTCTGAGGGACTGGTTGTGATAAATCCATTTTCATTCCTGAATTTATTGATTGAGTTCTCTCTCTTTTCTTTTTGAGAAGTCTTTTTAGGGTTTTATCAGTTTTGTTTATTTTCTCAAAAAACCAACTCTAAGTTTCATTGATCTGTCCTACTGTTTTTGTGGATTCTGTATTTTTTATTTCTACTCTTACCTTTATTATTTGTCCTCTTCTGCTGGATTTGGGGTTTCTTTGTTGTTCTGTTTCTAGTTCCTTTAGGTGTGTCATTAGGTTTTGTATTTGGGATTTTTCTTGTTTCTTGAGATAGGGCAGGAGTGCAATGTATTTTCCTCTTGACTGCCTTCGCTGCATCCCAAAGGGTTTGGATTGTTGTGTTTTCATTTTCATTTGTTTCCATATATTTTTTAATTTCTTCTTTAATTGCCTGGTTGACTCATTCATTCATTAGTAGGATGTTCTTTAACCTCCATGCATTTGGAGGTTTTTCAAACTTTTTCCTGTGGTTGATTTCAAGTTTCATAGCATTGTGGTCTGAAAGTGTGCATGGTATGATCTCAATTCTTTTGTATGTATTGAGGGCTGTTTTGTGACCCAGTACATGATCTACCTTGGAGAATGTTTCATGTGCACTCAAGAAGAATGTGTGTTCTGCTGCTTTAGGATAGAAAGTTCTAAATATATCTGTCAAGTCCATCTGGTCAAGTGTATCATTTAGGGCCTTTGTTTCTTTATTGATTTTCTGTCTAAATGATCTGTCTAATCCTGTAAGTGGGGTATTAAAGTCCCCTGCAATTACCACATTCTTACTAATAAGATTCTTAATGTTTGTGATTAATTGATTTATATATTTTGGTGCTTTCAAATTCGGTGAATAAACATTTGTAATTGTTAGCTTTTCTTGATGGGTAGGCCCTGTAATTATTATATAATGCCCTTCATCTCTTCTCATAGCCTTTAGTTTAAAATCTAGTTTATCTGCTATACGTATGGCTACTCCAGCTTTCTTTTGACTTCCAGTAGCATGATACATGGTTCTCCATCCCCTCAATTTCAATCTGAAGGTGTCTTCAGGTCTAAAATGGGTCTCTTGTAGACAGCAAATAGATGGGTCTCGTGTTTTTATCCATTCCAACACCCTATTTCTTTTGATTGGAGCACTCAGCATTTACATTCAGTGTTATTATTGAAAGATATGGGTTAGAGCCATTGTGTTATCTGTAGGTTTCACGCTTGTAGTGATGTGTGGTCCTTTGTGGTCTTTGCAACATTCCACTTACATAGTCCCCCTTAGGTTCTCTTATAGGGCTGTTTTAGTGGTGATGCTTTTCTTCAGTTTTTGTTCGTTTGGGAAAACCTTTATCTCTCCTATTCTGAATGACAGGCTTGCTGGATCAAGGATTTTTGGCTGCATATTTTTCCTATTCATCACATTGAAAATTTCCTGCTCTTCATTTCTGGCCTGACAAGTTCAGTTGATAGGTCTGATACTACCCTTATGTGTGTACCCTTGTAGTTTAAGGCCCATTTATCCCTAGCTGCTTTCAGAATTCTCTCTTTATCTTTGTATTTTGCCAGTTTCACTATGATATTTCGTACAGAAGATCAATTCAAGTTACATCTGAAGGGAGTTATCTGTGCCTCTGTGCCTCCTGTGTTTCAATGTCTGTTTCCTTCCCCATATTGGGGAAGTTATCAGCTATGTTTTGTTCAAGTACACCTTCAGCCCCTTTCCCTCTCTGTCTTCTTCTGGAACTCATATGATACAGATACTGTTCCATTTCATTGAATCACTTAGTTCTCTAATTCTCCTCTCATGATCCAGAATTTTTTTCTCTCTTTTTCTCAGCTTCATCTTTTTCCATAATTTTATCTTCTATATCACCTATTCTCCCCTCTGCCTCTTCAAACCTCACTGTCACCACCTCTAGTTTAATTTGCACCTCATTTACAACATTTTTTAATTCATCATGACTATTTCTTAGTTCTTTGATCTCTGCTGCAATAGACTCTGCTGTCTTCTATGCTTTTTCCAAGCCAAGCGATTAAGCTTATGACTATTATTCTAAATTCTTGTTCAGCTATATTGTTTATATCTATTTTGAGCAATTCTTTAGCTGTCATTTCTTCCTGGAATTTCTTTTGAGAATTCTTCCATTTTGTCATTTTGGCTGCTTTTCTGTCCCTTATGTGTTTTAAAAGCTTGTTATGTGTCCTGCACCTGCAAGCACTACTATATTAAAGAGGGGTCATACATTGTCCAGGGTCTGGCCCTTCAGGAGGTGTTTTTTGGGGAGTGTTACTTGCTCTCTGTTGTTGTGACTTTGGTTACTTATCTCCCTACTCATAGTGATGTTTTGGACCCTCCATCAGGTGTGCTTTTACTTGTTCTTTGAAGTAGCCCTGGAAAAGAAAACAAACAAACAAAAAACAGAAAACAAAAACACGCAAGTACACAAACAAAAACAAAAACAAAAATCAGAAACACCAGCTACAAGTAGACAACAAGGAGGAGGCAGTGCTGATGGAAGAGGCCTTATCCCATACAAAGAGCGAAATGACAGGGGTGGGGGAAAAGAAAAAATAAAAATTGACCAGACAGAGAAACTATACAGCTTAATCCAGAGAGAGAGAGAAAGGAAAACAAAGAAGGAGGTGGGGGAAAAGAAAAGAAAATAATGTTGACCAGGCAAAGAAACTATATAGCTTAATCCATAGAGAGAGTAAGGAAAATAAAGACAAAGGTGTAGAACAGGTATCAAGAGAATGGATTAAATATGTCTGCTTAAAGAAAGCAACAACCAGAGCGACCAGACTAGAGGAGGGAAGAGATAAAGAGAAAAGGAAGGAAAAGTGTATCTATATAATAAGAATTGTCCTAGAATTAAACCAGGCAATGCAACAGCACTGGTCTGGAGGAGGGGCTGTCTGGTTCATTAGCATCAACCCCCCTCAGTAGATATGAAATTACCAGGTGTGGAGGGGTGTGGTTTGTTGTAGGTGGGTCCCGCCTCCACTGTGGGCCGTTGCCAGTTCTCTGAAGCCCCACCTTGGTGGTGATGGGTAGAAAATGGAGACACCTCAGTCTCTCCTCCATGGACCAGGTGTCCCAAACCACTCTGTTCAAGCCGTCCTCACTGTGCCTCGGGGGCAAATAGGAGGTTTGTCCCACTCCGCTGACTCCTGTGCCCTGGCACTTGGCTGGGATTCAAACTGCCACTCTGTGTGCCATGGTACTTGAGGAGTGCCACTCCACACTGCTTGATATATGGTCTTTGGCTGGTGGGTGCAAGCAGTCTTTGTCTTTTGAGTGGATACAAACCCTCCTCTCACAGCACTCCATGATGGGGATCTCTCTCTCCCACTGTGGACTGCACCCCTGAGGTAGCCACCAAGCCTGGGGCTGGCTCCTCTCCTCCCCAGGTGTGTGATCAGGGCTGCTGGCCCCATTCCAGGGAAAGCCCCTCAGTTAGAGATTGTATCTTTCTCTGTCCTGGTCTGTGGTTTTTCTTTCTTGTCCAGATACAGTCCTATGCTTCCCCAGTCTCTCTTTCTCTTCCCTTTGTCTCTCAGCAGAAGTGGATCCCTTCCCTCTGTTAATTTTATCTCTCCCAATTTGCAATCATGCACCTATAGCCCATCAGGTTGTGCTGGTGGGTCCCTGGAAGCGACTCTGTCTCTTTGCCTCCTAGACTCTTGGAGTTCAAAGTCCTTTGGCTTCAACACTGCTTTGTTTGAGAGACGAGGGAAATTCAGATCCCCCTACTTCTCTACCATGTTGGTCCCTCCTCCCTATATACTGTATTTTTAATAAAATATGCTAGAGATAAGAACATGTTAAAATCATAAAGAATATAAAATATATTTACAGTACTGTACTATATTTGTGGGGAAAATATCTGCATATAAATGGACCGACACAATCACACTGTTTTATTCAAGGGTCAACTGTATTATTATTATTTATGCAATAAACTTTTTTTTTCACAAGTAGAATTATATGAACAACCCAATATGTAAAACAAATGGGGCTAATATGTAAAATGTGGAGCTGAATGGTTCACTGAGGGCCCAAAAGCACAGAACATTGCCCACTTGGCCTGCCCTTTTCCCCATATGTGCTATATAAAGTCTATTTGAACAATTTTTATTGAGCACATATTTATGTGTCAGGATCTCTTGTAGGTGCTGGAGGTACTAAGTTCAGAGTTGGCAAAGATTTCCACAGTTGCACAGCTCAAGCCAGCCCCAGGACAACACTGGTTATTAAGAGAAAAAGAGGAGTAAAGATGATCTCAATTTTTTTATTTCTTGAGCAGCTGGAGTAATGGTATCATCATCAAATAAAATCACGTTGGGGGAAATCAAATACAAGGAGTTAAGTTTTGGACATATTAGTTAGGGATGTCTCTTAGGCATCCAAGTGGAGACATGTGTTGCTGAAGTTAAGACATTTGGAATTGATATATGAATATTATGAATGTGAGAGTCAAGAGCATTTAAGTGGTATTTAAACCTATGAAACTGGATAAGATCACCAAAATAGTGAGCATAAACAGAAAAGAGATTAAGTCCAAGGACCAAGCTCTGGAATATCTGATGATTAGAGTTCCATGAGGCAAAGAATAATCAGCAGGAGAGAAAGAAAGAATATCCAGAGAGTTGGGAGAAAAAATAAGTGAAATTGATGTCCTGGAAGCAAAGGAAAGAAACAATGTTTCAGGTAGAAACAATAATAAACTGTGTCAAATGCTACTGATAGGTTAAGAAAGAATAAGACTGAGAATTGACTGTCAAGAAAACTCTGTAGAAGAACTTGCAGTGCTGTTTTAAAACTATGGGAACTAGGGGCGCCTGGGTGGCGCAGTCGGTTAAGCGTCCGACTTCAACCAGGTCACGATCTCACGGTCCGTGAGTTCGAGCCCCGCGTCGGGCTCTGGGCTGATGGCTCAGAGCCTGGAGCCTGTTTCCGATTCTGTGTCTCCCTCTCTCTCTGCCCCTCGCCCGTTCATGCTCTGTCTCTCTCTGTCCCAAAAATAAATAAACTTTGGAAAAAAAAAATAAAAAAAAAAAAACTATGGGAACTAAAATCCCATGAGTCTTTTCTAGTCTGAATCTCTTCATAGAGTCCACTTCCATATGACTCATCATGAAAAAATTTTTTTTTGCTAATAATAAAATTTTGCTTTTTTTTGCCTATCACCTTTTAAGACTGCCCTGATGCTGGCTACTCTTGTATCCTACAATGTAACACCCACTACCAAACTCTCCCCTAAGGCATTGATCTGTAACAATGAACTTCCTTCTGTCATCTACAGCTGTGTTCAAAACTGTCCTTAAACCTGGGAAAACTGAAACCCTGCCCCAGGCCCCTAAGTCCAGGCTACACAAAGGGCCTCATGCTTTATAATACCTTCCTTGAAAATTTCCAAGATGCCTTGTGGTGGCTGCAACTGGCAGGGACAGCAGTTTCTTTCTGGGAGGGCCACTCCTGGACCAGACCCAGAATGAATATTCTTTCTGCTCTTCTCACTCTGCTAAAAGATCCCTATCCTCCCCATTGGTGCTGATGTGTGGTAGGAAGGGATGCAGTCAAGACTGAGAGAGATCATATTTTAGAAATGCAATAATTGTGGAATGAGGAGTTCAAGAAAATACATGATTGAAATATGAGTTGTTCTACATTTACTCTGTAAAATTCTGAAATGTAAGTTTATTGTGACCAGAAAATGAATTGTTGTTCATATTTTCCTGCATATTCTGGGTAAGATTTGTATGTGTGGTTATCATCAATGTAGCGCAGTAACAACACTTGAGAGAATCACTGGAAGCCAGTATTCACAAGCAGCATGATGGAGATGCAGAATCATGAGTAATGATGTAACTACCATTAAATACAAGATATTAGGGAACTACAGAGACAATATATTATTTCAATACAGGGTTTATGAAGAGTCAAGGTGCTTTAATAATAACAGTTTTATTACCCATTTATTCTGGTAGGAGATAGGAAATTATTAAGGAATGGCACATTTGACATTAAAGAACATGAAGATATGGTTTCTGGATCTGAACAAGCAGAGATTGTAGGTACATAGACACTAAAAAGAACCTTTATGTGCTTTGACTGGACAATAAACAAATATGTAAATGCCTCTTCTCTACCCAATATTCTAAATATTCATTATCAAATCCAATGGGCCCATGAATTTTGTCATACATTTTTAAATCAAATTGTTTATATAGACACAGGCCATAAAAAATATTTGCTTGTGATTCCATGTACCCTAGAAGAGACATTGTGTTTGTCAATCAACATTTGGACCCCTATCTCATGGGACATCCCAGTTTAGCCCCTATACCTGCAAATGCCAAATAACCTTGACAGTCCATCTTAAATTGGAAAATGACATGACTTGAAGTGTGAATTTATAGTTTGGGAGGCATTAAGCTTTATTGGTAGTTATAAGGTAGGAGCCTCTGTCTGTTTTCTCATCTCTTTATAAGATTATCACCTATTAAGATAGCCCTAGCTCTTAAAATGATATTGTTTTAGTTAAGGTCTAGTTAGACCTTTAAAAATCAAAATGAAAAGTGTTCACAAGTGTACACAAATTCTCTTTTGGAAACTAGTTGGTATAGTACAATATATAATTACTTCTAGAAGACCTGCTGAATAAACATGTTAATCACAGTCTAAGAATGGGAACAACCTAAATGTGTAACTATAGAAGAAATGTTTAAGCTTGGTATATTAACTTGATAGAATATTATGCCATCATTTTATAAAATAGATCAGCAAATTCTTCCATGCTCCATAAAAAAGCTGGAGTGTAATTTCCTTCTCCTTGAATATGGGCTGGACTTAGTGACTCATTTCTAATGAATAAGAAGTGATGGAAGCCATGCTGTATGACTTCTGAAGCTGGCTCATAAAAGATGATACAGCTTCTACCTGGTTCACTCTCATGAGTACCTCATCCTTGAAATCTAGTAACCATCTTTTGAGGAAGTCCAAGCAATTGGAGAGGTCACATATGTTTCTGCTGACAGCCCTAATTAAGCCAACAACCATCATCAGTCAAGGGACATGCAAGTGCACAAGTCATTGGATAATTCCCCCCAGCATTTGAAATACCCACATTAATGCTAGGATAACCCATGTTGAGCTATCTTGCCAAGCCTTGCCCAAATCAAAGATTCTTGATCCAAATTAATCTTCTTGTTTTAAACCACCAAGTTTCAGAGTGACTTGCTATGCAGCAGTAGATAATTGGAATAGACTACATAAAAATGGAGATAGTAAAGCTTAGGATATATAAGGTGGAAAGCAATTCAGGAATCAATATATAATTATACCACTCTAAATGATTCTATGCATAGCCCAAAGACTGGGAGAAAATACCTAAATGCTATTAGTGTTTGTGTTAGGGTGGTGATATCTACAAACACCTTTACCCCTATTTTCCAAATATTTGCATACATATATGGAAAAGAACCACAAATCTCATTTATTACCCTTTTCTGAAATTTTCTGGTTTAATATAATTATTTAAGGAGCCATAAAAATAGTGAGCCTTCTTCTGTGATCTGACTCAGTCTCTCATTGTGTGCCAAAACAGCCCTGGCATCTTTTATAGTTGATCAACCAAGCATACACTGAATGCAAGGCAGACATGATTGAAATATATTAATTTATCATAAATTAAAGATCTTAACTGGAAGCAGACACCCAATGCAGACATCTCCCATCTGATGTTGGTGATGTTGACATTAAAAATATCAGTATAGTGAAACTTACCAATTATATATTCTGGGGACCACACAACCATTAACTTCCGTCTGAAATGGCCCAGACAATCAGCTCTTGTATCCTGACTGCAGGACAAGAGGGCCCTTCACATACCTACAAATGGCGCTGTGAATTTTCTAAGAAAGAAATGGTAAGTGACCATGATCTATTTTAAAAGTTAATTTGTCTCCGCTAATCAACAAACTAAAAGATTTCTTACTGAAAACTGACCAAATTTGGAGCAAGGAGCTCTCAGAGCTCTCTGGAGTAAGTCCTCCATAATACAAAACTTCTGATCCTACATGCCTTAGCCATGAAAACAACTTTTCAGCAATAATTAAGTATGGAATTTTATTCTTGCTTTGGAATCCCTCTAGGGCTTTAGATCAAGTCTATTCACAGTGTAGTCACTTGACCAGCAGCATCAACATCACCCAGAAGCTTGCTAGAAATTTGAAATCTCAGCTCCACTCCAGACCTGTTGCATCAGGATCTCTGTGGGGAACCAGATATCTTCATGTTTCCTAGCTCTGCGCATGATTCTGATGTTCACTAATGTTTGAGAAACATTGATCTAGGTCAGGTTCACACTAAAGCATATCCCCAAATTTTGGACTTCAAGGTATCACCAAGAGATTCATGCCCATACTTTAACACATTTTGCCCTCCTCAATGCCACACCCCTACCACCAAAATGGTACTCTTGGGCATGGGAAGTCAAGATGATGATAAAGAAATAGTATTGTTTGCAGACAAAATTCTGAAGTACATCAAATGTGCTTTTGTTTTCCTCTACTCCTTCCTTCTCTTCTCTGTCTACCTATCTCCCTTATACCTCTCCTAGAATTCATCTAGGAGATGCCCCTAAGGCATCAGGTTATTTTTTTTTTTAATTTTGCTTTTGTTTTTTCCTTGTCCCGAGCTCATCTAGGCTCCTATAATGCAAGGTGATAATCAATTCTGTCTGAACCCCTGGCAAAATGTAACTGTCCTCAGTCTCTTATGCACATGATAGTAATTGGTTTGTTAGTTGAAGTTCTGGTAGAGGAAGATGCAGATAAGTTTTGTTTCAAATTAACTTTATTGAGGATTAATTTGTATACAAAAATGTACCAATTTAAGTGTGCATTTTTGACATATTTTTATACTCATGTAACTACCACACAATCAAGATACAGAAAATTTTTATCACCTCAAAAATTCCCTCATGTCCCTTTGTAGTCAGTCCTCTCCTGGCTCTAGGCAACCACTCTTTGGCTTTCTATTATAGATTGGATTCCCCTTTTCTAGAATTTCATGTAAATGGAACACATAGTATATACCCTTTTATGTCTGGCTCCTTTCACTTAATGCATGTTTTTGAGATTCATCTATGTTGTTATTTTCTATTGTATAGTATTTCATTGCATGTATATAACATGATTTGTTTATCCATTCATCTGTTGATGGACATTTGGGTTGTGTACACTTTTTTGGCTATCATGAATATAGCTATGAATATTCACATATGGAATGTCTGGGATTTTCAGGTGTGAATTAAAATACTACTGGACTGACCTCTGTATAATACACTATTTTCCAGTGGCAAATGATACAAAACAATTATAAAAGGGAAGGACATTTAGATTCCAACATGGGAACAAAGGATTCAATTTGGGACATGCAAAGACCACTGCTCTTTATGGCAGCATACCTCATTTGTCTCTCTGTTGTATACTCTAAAAGGACACAGATATATGTAGGATCCTAAGTATTATCCTGCTGATTTATTTGGGTAGAGTGGAAGACATTTCTTATACCTTGTCTTTCCACTGCCTTGATGCATCTGTGTTTTGTTAGTGTGATGTTCAAATATTAATGTAGCCCCAATAGCAATCGTATGGAAGTCCAAATGAAATGCTAAAGGTTGCTAATGACTTTTGAACAAATTCTGTTCAGCTAGTCCTGTTTCATTTGTAAAAAACATTCTACCCCTGAAGCTGTTCAATAGTTTATTCTGTGGATGTACACAGTTGGCCTGAATTTGTCATTTATCAACACTGAGCCATAAAAGCTGTCATTATACAGAGGCTTTGAGGACAGTAGTTCAAAATTATTCCTTTTTTATTATGTGCCTAATGTTTTTACATCAATATTGTACACCTCTGCCCATGCGAATTTGTTTTCAAGCATGATGCACTTTGGGAAGAGAGGAAGGAAGTCTACAAAATGAAATACTTCTCACTTATTTTTTTTTTATTTTTATTTATTTATTTTTTTGTAAAAGACACCAGAAAAGCTTCATCAAATTCAAGGATTTCGGGGTTGATGGAGTGATCAATCTGAATTAATTACTAGACTCATTTCATCATTAATTTGTTCCATGGAGATTATCTTCCTTTGGAATCCTCCTAAAAGCAGATGCTGTACCAAGGGTTCAAGTGCAGGTAGTTTGTTTGGAAGGTGATCCCAGGAAGCCCTGGTATGAAAGGGGGAATTGAAACAGGGAAGGGAAGGAAGCCAATGCAGAGAGCTTTATCAAACATGTTGTCACTGTTAGAAAATGGGGCTCAGTTCCACTGAGGAAATCTGTCAGACAATGGAGAACAAGCTAAAATCTGTCTACTCCCTTTTCTACCCCACAAAGTGCAAGGATACTGAGGTATTTATTTTCCCTCCAGTGCCCTCAACATATTTTGGAACAGTGTGTGCCTAGGAGATATATGGTCAGAGCACCAACAGCATCTGCTACAGAGCTCATTTCCTGCTTTACAGGTTCTTTTTCATTTCAGCCCATTTCAAAATGATCATGTAAAAGAGTCAGTCATCCTGTACATTTTATCACACATATTTATTTTTAAGCATTACCTGCCACTCGTATTGTATTGATTTTCCTAAATAGACATACAGTATTTTTTGGTTTTGAGTGCTAATTAATTCTTAAGGATTTCCTTAAAGATCTGATTTTCACAGTACAAATCAAGCATCCCAAAAGTAACCAAACATTTCATATATATTTTCTCCTGTGGAGAAACTATGTGGTATTAAGAAAATTATCAAGCATTAATTCTAAACTGCTTCATAGATGACTGATCAGCTCTATTTGAGATTTTATTTCTAAACAAGAATATAAATCCCTATTTTTTTTAGTACAAGGATTCTTGTAAGGTTTGGGATCGACACTAGAAATGTAATTATAAAATATGCAGTTCTGTAAAGTTAGGAGGAAAAATTAAACACCATAGTGGCATACCTATATTGGGAAAAGAATAAACATGTGAATGCATACAAAACTTAATACAAAGCTTTAAGTAGAAAACTACCACCAAGAAATAACTTTGAGTATCAACATTTCTATTTTCACCATTATAGTGCCAACTATTTAAAGAAGGGTTTTATGAAAGGTATATGTGAAAGCAAATGAGAAAGAGAGTGAGGTCACCAATTTACAATATTTCCATGATCTCAACATACTGCATACTCAGGGAACCTAAATATCTGGGAGCAAACAAAATGGCAAATAATATAAAAATTCACTGCAACAAGATCCTGCACATCTTTCCATTCATCTTCGTGCAAGATCCCATGGAGCCAAGAATGAATTTGGAATTTCTGCCAAAGATCCTTTGCTGGAGGTTATTTCTCTGTAATTCTGACCTATGAGTGTCCTTTTTAATAATCATTTTTGTGCCTGTCTGAACAATTTTTCCCTTTGTATTTCTTTTTTACTTTTGTTTTCTTTGTATTAACATGCATACAAATGTTAGCACCTCCTTATCACAATCCAATTATTTACTGCTTTGTCAGTGGTTCCCAAACAGACCTGGAAAGGTTTGTATCTCAGCAGCATAACAAAACATACATGGAATTGTTCAAATGCCTGTAGAGACTTCTTAATTTAAACTATTTTTACCTTGGGGTGTCTGGGTGGCTCAGTCGGTTAAGCCTCCAACTTCAGCCCAGGTCATGGTCTTGCGGTTTGTGAGTTCAAGTCCCACATTGGGCTTTGTGCTGACAGCTCAGAGCCTGGAGCCTGCTTCAGATTCTGTGTCTCCCTTGATCCTTGCCCCTCCCCAGCTTGCACTCTGTCTCTCTCAAAAATAAATAAACATTAAAAAAATAAAATATTTTTTTCTTTTCTTCTTGTAATTTAGGTAAAGACAGTGTTAGATTACCATTAATGAAAGGAAAGGTTTACAGCGAAGTTTTTAAGATGTCATTCTGCCAGCTCAACCTCAAAAGTAACATGGCAGAAGATGGCTTTACATACCAAATGATTAGTTAGATTAAAGTTATTTCGAGACACCAAGTCAGGACTGGACTAGGGAGAGTCTAGTGAGTGAATGAGTTGAGTGAGGCACTTACCTAGGGTGCAGAATTTATGGGGGCACCACAAACCTTAGTAGTCAAAATAATTAATATTTTAATGTAATACCTTATAAAATCAAAATTCATGCAAGAATTCACCATTAACAAAATATAAACATTTTTAGCAAAGTATTACTGATTTTTCTTTTTGCCTCAGGCTTCAATATGGCTCTGCAAGGCACTGTTATTTATCCTATCTTTATTTATTATTTATTAAAAAAATTTTTTAGTGTTTATTTTTGAGAGATAGAGTGTGAGATGGGGAGGGGCAGAGAGAGTGAGACAAAGAATCTGAGGCAGGCTCCAGGCTCTGAGCTGTCAGCACAGAGCCCCACATGACGCTCAAACCCACAAACCATGAGTTCGAAACCTAAGTGGAAGTCAGACGCTTAACAGACTGAGCCACCCAGGTGCCCTTCCTATCTTTATTTAAAATGTTGATATTTTGTTCTGTAATCACTCAAGATGTTTGTTTATATTATTTAGTTTGTACTGAATCTTGAGTCCTCTGATCTAGCATCCTTTTTTATCCTCTAGTTAACCCAAGGCTGATTTGGCCATATACACTTATGTCTTATAGATTCTCTTCATCAAGTTACTGATCAGCACAGCACACATTGGCCAACCAGAATAGATGCTGGCCATTTGACCATACAAGTACATACCAGATGCATGTCAGCCATGATCACATTACCAAATGCATTCCAGGTATAAAAATTTGATAGATAATCGAGGCATAAGTCCATTACAATTTCAAATGTTCCTATATCTGAAACCTTAGGCTTTACTTATCACTTGCATGTTATTAATGCCTTCAATAGTTTTATTATTTTTCTAATATATGCAACATATGTGTTATTTAAAAATAATCAAATAAAAATAAAGAATAAAATAACAGTGAAACATCACAATTCAGACTTAAAATATACTAATGTTTTGGTGGAAGATCCTTGCAAACATCCTTTTATGTAGATATGAATATGTATATAATTTTATACATAGGATCATACTATATATGTTTGCTAACATGCTTTTAATATACCGCTCTATGTTACTGGTGTTTTATATGTCTACAAATCTAAATTTATAAAATTATTGCATAGAATTCCATTGTATAAAGTGTAAGTGATACTGTCAGTGGCCTGCTTTTATACCCTTGAGATCCCTATAACTTATTCTGTGTCCCCATCCCCCAGTTCCTATATGCTTTGCTTCCAGTGACTTGCACCTGTGAGCTTTAGAAGGGTGTCCATTGTGCTACTGGAACTGCTTCAAAGCCACAGAGAGACAGAAATTCCTGAGTATTTACACACCTTCATGGTGCCCCCATAGCTAAGGACTGATGTGACTGATACGAAGGTATGAAAGCCCACCTCTTTTGCCTCAAAGTTGGGCAAACTCTGAGATGTAATCTATGCTCTAGAGCTCCCTGCAGTATTAGGCTAAGACTGAGACTTCATCTGATCACATCTTGGCTCGGCTTCCTCTGATTCCCTATCTTGCTTTTCCTGATCTTTTACTAGTTTCTCCTAGATTCTCTTCCTTAATAAATTACTTGTATGTAAATTCTTCTCTCAAGCCTTGCTTCTAGGCAGTGCAATTCCTAGAAATATCTCAGCCACAAATGTGAGTCATATATATGATTTAAAATTTTCTAGTAGCCACATTAAAAAAAGTAAAAAGAAAAAAATGGAATTAATTTCAATGTTTTATTTAACCTAATACATAAAAATTGTCATTTCAACAGAAAATCAAAACAAAAGCTATTAATGAGATATTTTGCATTCTTTTTTCATATTGCATCTTTGACATTGGGTGTATATCTAGCCACATATCAAAGTTTTATTAGTTACATGTGGCTAGTGACTACCAGTTTAGATAACACAAGTCTAGAGAAACCAAACTAAGACATACACTGCCATATTTTACTTGGCTGGTGCCCTATTTATAAATATTAACTTTGTTTTCATTACCCTTTATTTAATGCTCTGATTAATATCCTTGGGCCTATTATTACCTATGTGATCATTTCCTTAAGACAAAATTCTAAAAATTGATTTGCTGATTCAAAATGCCCTTTGGAATAGCAGTTGTCCTTTTCCCTTCATCTCTGGCAACACTGTGTCCTATTCGTTTTTTTCATATTTATAAATCTCATCATGTAAATTTAAACTTTAAAATGTATTTTTCACCTTTTGGCAAACCTAGAGATAGTTTCCTTTTATTTTTCTGTTCTGATTAACCTTCAAGACAGTAGATTAATAGGTAATTTCTGCTGCTCTTCTCATCTAACACCTGGAATAGTTCTGTACACATAAATATATATTACAGCACAGAAAATAAAGCTCTATATGGCATCCTTTGCCTGTATTAAATTAAATTAGGGAATAATCTAAAAATGGTCTCATGGGATATTTTATGTTATTCTTCCAATTTCTGTCAATTTCTGAGTGTCAAAGGTGGGAATAAGAAAATTAGAGGCAGTTACAGTTTCACAAAATTTGAGGCCACACAGTAACAACAAAATCTTCTGTGTAATACTAAAGTGACTTACAAACATTTGAATTTCATGGACTACTTGTTGATATCACCTGTTCTGGAAGGGTATTTATCTATAGGCCCATATAGGTATTGATTTTTAAATAAGAAAGGTAGCCAAATGAATTTTTATAAGTTTATTTATTTTGAGAGAGAGAGAGAGGGAGAGGGAGAGAGCACGAGTGGGGGAGGAGCAGAAAGAGAAAGAGAGAGAGAGAATCCCAAGCAGGCTCTGCACTGTCAGTGCAGAGTCCAGTGCAAGGTTTAGACTCATGAACCATGAGATCATGACCTGAGCCGAAATCATGAGTCAGGCGTTCAACTGACTGAGCCACCCGGGTGCCCCCAAATGATTTTTTTTTAATTTTTTAAATGTTTATTTATTTTTGAGAGAGAGAGACAGAGCATGAGAAGGGGAGGGGCAGAGAGAGAGGGAGACACAGAATCTGAAGCAGGCTCCAGGCTCTGAGCTGTCAGCACAGAGTCCGACGCGGGGCTCGAACACACAAGCCATGAGATCATGACCTGAGCTGAAATTGGACGCTTAACCGACTGAGCCACCCAGGCACCCCCAAATGATTTAATATAGCTTACAAAGTAATCTCTTGGGCTCTAAGTTGTTTGTGAGTCATTTTGCAGTAAGAGTGAAGTCATTTATCATGACTCAGAATTGATGGTTTCTAAGGCCCAGTGATTAATAGGAACACCCCATTCCTGATATAAAGGATGTCATTTTTCCAGATGATCAAGAAAGCCAACTTTAGGGATTTCCAAATATTTAACTCTTCCATTTCAAATAATTATATTCATTGGATCAATATGTTTGTATTTAGGGAATGTTTTGTTAACTATCTTATCTTTCTAGGACCACATATAGGATATAGTTCTTAAAAGTAGATGTTCCAAAGGATTTAGACTGTGAATCTTTTATTCAGTCTATATTCCTGTTCTAAAAACATGTATGGGCTAAAAAGATTTCCTCAGTACTATATGATTTCAAAATTTGAGGTTTTGAGCAAATACTTTCATGATTCTGTAGTACATGTTTTTTCTACTCCCTTGCACTTCCGCAGCTCATGCTTGTGATGTAAGAGCTTGGTCTTCTGTTAGAGTGGGAATAGAGATAAGCCCTTAAAAACAACGCTCAAAAATTATTAACAGAATAATAATTTGTCCCTTACTTTGCCATCATCTCTTACCTAAAGCATTTGACTGCAGTTAAAAAAGAAAAAAAGCAAGCAGCTGTGAATTGTTTTTTTTTTTTTTTATTTTTTTTTCAACGTTTTTATTTATTTTTTGGGACAGAGAGAGACAGAGCATGAACAGGGGAGGGGCAGAGAGAGAGGGAGACACAGAATCGGAAACAGGCTCCAGGCTCTGAGCCATCAGCCCAGAGCCCGATGCGGGGCTCAAACTCACGAACGGTGAGATCGTGACCTGGCTGAAGTCGGACGCTTAACCGACTGCGCCACCCAGGAGCCCCAACTGTGAATTGTTTTAATAAAGCACAAGCTAAAGGCTCATTTAAAACTTGTAACACAAAGTATCTATATTAATTTGTGTCATCATAAACATGCCTGAACTATATTACTACAACTAGCAAGATTTTTCTTCATTCAAGTTATGAATGATGTCATGGTCTACTAGGATCATGGCTTATTGATACCCCATTTTTCACCCACAGGGAAGTCATAATTGTGTTTAACCCCAAACAGAGTCTCATTTTGAAGGTCTGGGCTGGGACTACCCCATACCAAGAACTGTATCAGAGAGCTGTCAAGAGATGGAAACTATGCTAAATATTTCAAACAGGAGGAACTTATTCTAGGAAGCTTATCATAAAGGTGATAAAGATCTAAGGAACCAAACAGGAGACAGGTAGCTAACGCAGAGATTAGTGACAGCACAATACCACTACCCATCTCAGGTTTGAAAGGAAAACAGAGGAGGTGGTATTACCAGAGCCCAGGAATCAGAGAAGTTCAAGGGAAATTAATCAGGGCGTGTCTGACCAGGGGAAGCTGGGACTGGAGAGGGAGAGGTTGTGTATCAGGACTTGGAGCCATGGAAGAGACACTGACGAAAACAGAAAGAGAGTGAGATATTCTCTTCCTTCTCCCTTCCTTCCACTATCTAGTCCTCCACCAGAGCTTCCACTTGGTTTATCATGCTTGGGATCCAGTCAACAATGGAGTCTGGAATATGTGGTTCGTTTACACATATTCCTTTCTTGACACATGGTTCCTTTCTCTACAGAGAAAGGCAGAAAAGGGCAGGAAATGGATCTGAGAATAAACAGGCAAATAACTGGCATGGCAACCTACACACGCATACACATACACACACACACACACAGACCCCTTTGGAAATGAATTTGGTATTTACCTTCCTTCTACATTTTGCAAATCCTACTGTTAATTTCTCTAGTGGTATCTGTGCATTTTTGAACTTATATTATTGACAATAGTTTGCCAAAATGAGGAAGGAGTAAATGTGTGGCGTCTGTGTGTATATGATTAAAGATAAAGAGAAATACATGTACTTTTTTGCAAGGTGTTGGGGAAATCAACTTAAAGACATAGGCATTCATTCAGTCATTACAGAAATATATATTGACCACTTAATAGGTATCACTGACATAATGACAATGATACCTACTAGGTGCTCAATATGTATTTATGGTATATATATATACACACACACACATATATACACATATATAATGTAATATATAGTATAATATATACATATAGTTGCCCATATATATGTTTCATATGTAAATATATGTGAAACTCACATGCAAACACAATTAGATCATCAATGCTGAGTGTGCTGCTGAATTACCAAACTAGTCCAGCACTTTTATGTCTCATCTAAAAGGGAGGTACAATCTAGAAAGAAAAAACAAGGAGTACAAAGCAGAAACTTAATTTTGTGAGTAATAGATTAACCTTTCTTGAATAGTTTCCCCGTGTATGGTAGCTCTACAATTATATTACAAGGCACCCAGAAATGCAGATACATTTCACACCTTCTTACTGGTAAAAGCTGTTCATGAAGCTGATAATTTTCACTGAGATCTTTGTTTAGTGTTAGGCTTGTCCGCTCCAAACAACTTCTTGGAGAGCTGTTATAGCTCAGTTTTTTCTCTCTTCTTTCTGCAAAACAGGCTTTTTTTTTTTTTTTAATAAACCATAGTTGAGTTGCCTATTTTTGGTCCTAGAGCCTCTTTTCATACAGTATCACTATGTAATCAGACAGAACTGATATATTTTATTTTGTTTTTTAATATAATAATATACAAGGAAAGCTACCAGTAATTCCTTAAATGTGTCACCTTCTAGCAGCTTAAAAGATTATCTGTCCACATGGCAAAGTCTGTTTCTACTTTTTCTCAGATGCTCCCTTCTGCATCTTCACTGGACCTTGCCTTTAATAAATTAGCGGTAAGGATCTCCCAGTCTCCACAGCTTAATTTCCTTCTGATACAGTCAATTCATAAATTCAAATTCCCATTGCTCTTAGCACATAAAGATACTGATTTTGCCAATATCACTTTAAAACCTCTAAGTCCTTGATAGGGATAAAGAGATGGATAAGCTGATAAAGAAGCTGTTAGTAAATAAAGATGAAACAATAATTATAATAGAAATGAAGAGAGATGAGTTAATTGAAGAATTTTTAAAAACCAAACAGTTTTTGGCTCATTGCTTTTCATGAGATTTTATATTATGTATAGTTTTATACAGAACTCACTAAAACTGTTGACTAAAAGTTCCATGATTGGCCACTGAAGGCTGCATATGACTTCATAACAGAGGAGGGAAAAGAACTTTCTGTAAGGTGTTGGGAGAATAACTCAAAGGCATGGGCATTTATTTATTCTTTCTGTAAATATATACTGAGCACCTACTAGGTATCATTGACATTGTGTTGGGCAATTGGGACACCTCTGTAAGAAAGTCAGACACAACCCTCTGTTCCATTTCCTCTTGCTGAGTAACAAATCACTCAAAATTTAGCAGCTTAAAGCAAACATTTTATTATGCTCATGGATTCTGTGGGTTAGTAATTATGACAGTACCACCAGAAGGGTAGTTTGTCTTTGCTTCTTGATGTCTGGGACCTCAACTAGGAAGTTTCAATGGCTAGAGGCAAATTGATTGCTAGAGATTGGAATTATCAAAGACTTTTTATTCATATGTCTGGCATGTGGCTGGAATAATATGAAGATTAGAACTGCCAACTGGAGTACTTGGCTTCTTTAAGCACAGGAGCTTCAGGGTAGTTGGACTTTATACATGGTACTTCATGGTTCAAAGTGCAAGTATTCCAGTGAACAAGGAGGGAATTGTATTGCCTTTTATTATTTAGCCTGTGAAGTCATGAAGTGTCACTTCTGCTGTATTCAATTCACAAAGTAGTCATAGGCTTGCCCCAATTCAAAGAGAGAGGAATTAAATTCCACTTCATGGAAAAATCATGAGGTCACATTGTAGAAAGCCATGTGGGATAGGTAATATTATTGCAACCATCTTTGCAAAATACAATCTATGATAGACTTGTTCTTACAGAGTTAGAACTACTGGATAATTTATTTATTAATAAAATAATCACACAAATTAGTGAACTGAGTGAATAAGAAATAGAATGTGGTTATAAAAGTACAAATAACAGGAATCTGACCCAAAATGAGGATTGTGCAAAGTTTCCCTGAGGGACAAATGTTTGACTTCATCAAAATGATGAATAGGAATTCACCAAGCAAAGTGTTTGGAGGTGGGATGTAGAAGAAAGAGCATTTCAAATGCAGATGATAACTCATGCAAAGGTCCTATGGCAGAAGTGACAGTGACATGTACAAGGACCCAAAAGGAAGACTCAAGTAGCTGAAGCACATAAGAGAGAATGTGACACATGGAACTCTGTAGACCAGCAGGCCCCAGTTGGAAAGTCTGATTTAGCTCATTCTGCTCATTTCTCAGATGAAAAAAGAGATTTAGATACAAAAGTAGCTGAGATGAAATTTGAACCTAGGACTCCTGACTACTATCTCATCTAGTCACTGCTCAACATACCAAGAGAATATTGAAAGCTTATATCTTTTTATTATCCTGTAGTAGAAAAAAAGCTCAGGTACCTTGTGTATCTGAAACTCCATAGAAAGAAATATATCTTCTCTGAAATCTTTCTGAAATAATTTTAGAAACTATTTTTACAAGGTCAACCTAGAAAGATAAATCTTTTGTAATACATTGATGTAAGCCATTGGTTGAACAAACTTCTTAATTTTCACAGTGTTAAGATACTGAAAGAAACTATTTACTTCCTTTGTAATATCAAGAACTTACCTTCCTATGAATTGTATCTGAAACACCTGTGAATATAGTTCTGAATGTTTTAATTTCAATTATATCCCAACTGATAATTTCCATATGAGACATCAATGGCTACCAAGATCATTAATTTTAATAAATCCTAATGCTGAGTGGATACAGTAGGATTTCATGCTCTAACTTCATCAATACTTATTTGAAGTGTTCTGTTGTGGAATGATGTTTTACCAATGGCTTTACATATTTACAAAATAGGCCATAGCTGAATTCATGGCTAAGTTATTTTCAACCTTAGAATGTGCACTGATAGTGCATCAAAGAGTGGATAATTTTGGTGAAGCTTGGTATGAGAATCATTGATAATCCGTAACAGTTCTTATTGTCCTATAGTATGAATGTTCTATAACTTAACAGTGACCATATTTTTATTTATTTAGAAAATTAGTGGTTTCTTTAATGAATGATCATGTGCCAGTCACCCCCCACACTCCCTGTACACACATAAAGGTCATAACTAATGTGACAATCACTGAGAAACCAATCCTAGAAAAGTCAGTATAAATTGATTAGTGTCATATGCTCAGGTGACCATACAACCTAATTTGCCCAGAATAGTCCTAGTTTGTACCTACTGTCCTGGATTAATTATAAACAGTGCCTCTTTCACAGAGTGGAAGAGGCAATCTGGTGTTCTGGATTGGATAATACTTAACTCCTCATCAGTAATCTATTGTAATTAGCTCTGCTCAAAGATTAAGTATATTAGATTTTCACTCTCTACCATTTGAATTAAAAAATGAAATTAGACTCCTGTGATTAACAGTGAAGTTTGAAACTGAAAATTCATGAAGTAGAGAGAAGTGGGAGGGTCAGGATATGCCATGAGTAAGTCAACATTGTGAGTAACTCAAATTTATGAATAAGTAGGAGCTCCAAAGTTAAGAAAAAATCTGCAAAATAGAGGGTGAGAAATTAGTTTGAAGGAGAGGGGAGAAAAGACTTATAAAGAAAAGCAACATGTGTTATGTAATAATGGAAACTCATAGTGAATAATCATAAGATCCCAATGCCAAACCTATCTGCCATGAGACTGAGTCTCATTCCAGTGCCAGTTCTTGGACTCCTATGAGATCCTTTGTCCCTTACTGATCATCCTAGTTGAAGTTTCCCTAGAAGCAGATCTTAGTAAAAGAATTTCAGTGCAGGTAGTTTATTTGGTAAGTGATCCCAAGAAGCACTGGTAGAGGGGTGGAAAATTGAGACAGAGAAGGGAAGGAAGCCAATAGAGGTATGTTTTTGAGCATTAATATTACTGCTGTAGGAAACAGGGACTCAACATTCTGCGGACCCCTGGAAGACAGTGTAAAGGACAACACAAGGGGAAAGGAAGCTGAGATATTTATTCACCATTCTCAATCATTGTTGGTAGATGGCTGCTCCCAGGACAGTTAATTCCTTGGCACTTCTGGCCTGCCCCTTGTGTGGACTGGGCATGCTCCTGTGGCCAGAGGATATTCTGAGACAGATAATCCCATGTGCTTGAATTAAGACACCATTGACAGGAACACTGAGTGCTAAAATGATATAGATGGGCCTTGATAGAACCTATATTGATCATATTTCAAGTAGTCTCAATGTGTTTCACTTTACTGCTACAGAAATTGCCTGTGACAGCACCCAATAACTTACATATTTCATTCTTGCCTTCCCAAAATACTAACTGAGGAGCATCTGTCATACTATCAGATTCTATGAGTTTAACTGGGAAAATGGAAATAATTAATTCAGATCACTTTAGTAGGGGTATCTGACCCCACAACAGTGGCCTCTTAATTTATAGAATATGTGAGAAACACTGATTTGTTAGTATGAACCATAGTGATGTTGAAATTTCCTTCAAATGTATATCTCTATTAGTTCAGTGCTGATGAGAGTCATTTTCTTTTTTTTTTCTTTTAAAAAAAGGATAGAATATTTGCTTTCTTTGTCAGTGAAATCTGTCTATATGTAATGGTAGAAAAATAAGTTATCTTACATTATTGTTTGTAACTAAAAACTAAAATAAGAAAAAAAATTGAGATGTATATCCACAACATGGATAATGGTTTCTGATCAAGTTAGCTGCAAATCTAATATTGGACTATTAAATTCCACTTTTTGGGTGGGTTGACAAAATTTGTCCATCATTGAGGCCTATCTTTATTCAACCTTTCATTTATCTTTAGCCCACCATAAAAGATTTCCTCATCAATATAATATGAATACTACACTCTATAACATCCACTGTTATAGAAGCAACTGAACCATAACACTTTATTATATAGAAATGTTCCATCTCCCTACCCACTCTGCTATTTGGCAATCTACCTTAGAAGACATCTTGCCCATTACCAAGAGATGGTTAGCTCCATCCATGAGCAAATAGGATGGTTTATTGGTAATTGTGCTAGGGCCAGAGCTTTGAGAGCCAATTTTGCACATTTTTCCTTCCACTCTTTGTTCAGTGACATCACGTTAGTAGCATAAAATTGACCATACTGGGAGTATTTATACCATCGTAATTGACAAACATGATGATTCAGGCCTCTTTTTTTCCAAATGGCCTGTTATTAAAAATTTACCACCCTATCACTCATTTTTACTTTCTATTTTCTTTTTATTTTTCTTTTCCTCCAGATTTACTGAAATATTATTGACATATAACATATGTAATGTGACAATTTGATACACCTCTGTCACCTCACATAATTACCATTTTTTGTAGTGATAACTTTTAAGATCTACTCGATTAAGAACATTCAAGTAGACAATGCAGCTGGAAGTTTGTACCATTCGACTAACATTTCCAATATTTACCCCATGCCCCAGCCCCTGACAACCACCATTCTACTGTCTAAGAGTTCAGCTCTTTTAGATTCCATATATAATTGAGAGCACACAGTATTTGTCGTTCCTTGTCTGAATTATTTCACTTAGCATAATTCCCTCAAAGTCAATCCATGTTGTTGTGAAAGGTAGGATTTCCTTTTTTATGGCTGAAAAATATTCCATTGTGTGTGTGTGTGTGTGTGTGTATACTAATTTTATTTATTCATTCATCCATCAGTATAAACAGGTTGTTTCCATGTCTTAGCTATTATGAATAATGCCACTGAACATAGGGGTGCAGATATTTCTTTGAGATTAGTGATTTCACTTCCATTTAATATATACCAAGAAGTGGGATTTTTAGGTCATATGGTAGTTCTATTTTTTCTGCTGTTTTACTGTGATATAATTGATATACAGTACTGTACAAGTTTAAGGTGTACAGCATAATGATTTGACTTACATATATTGTGAAATGATTACCACAACACATTTAGTTAATAGCCATCATCTCATATAGATAGAAAAAAAGGGGGAAAAAGTTTTCTCCTTGTGAGGAGTATTCTTGGGATTAACTGTCTTAACAACTTCCAAATATATCATACAGCACTGTTTCTACAGTTACCATGTTGTACGTTAAATCTGTAGTACTTAAAACTGAAGGTTTTCTTCCTTTTCACCACCTTTATCCAAATTCCCCGTTCCCTCCATCCCTACCTTTGCTAACCACAAATCTGATCTCTTTGTCTATGAGCTTGGGGTTTTTTTCTTAAAGGTTTTTTTAGATTCCACATATAAGATCATACAGTATTTGTATTTCTCTGTCTGATTTATTTCACTTAGCACAATACCCTTAAGGTCCATCCATGTTGTCACAAATGGCATGATTGCCTTCTTTTGTATGACTGAATAATATTCCATTGTATATGTATACAAAATGTTTTTATCCATTCATCCATCAATGGACACATAGGTTGTTTCCATGTCTTGGCTATTATAAATAATACAAGAGCAAATATCTCTTCAACATAGTGTTTTCATTTCCTTTCAATATATAACTAGGAGTGGAATTACTGGATCATAGGGTAGTTTTGTTTTGTTTTTTTTTTTCAATTTTTTGAAGTACTTCCATACTGTTTTCCATAGTGGCTGCACCAATGTGCATTCTTACCAAGAGTGCACAAGTGTTCCCTTTTCTCCTCTTCCTTGCCAACACTTGTTATCCTTTGACTTTTTGATGATAACCATTCCAACAGGTGTAAGGCGATATTTCATTGTGGTTTTGATTGACATTTCCTGATGACTGATGATGATTATGATATTGAACATATTTTCATGTATCTGTTGGCCATATGTATGTCTTCTTTGGAAAAATGTCTATTCAAGTCTTCCACCCATTTTTAAAATTTGATTGATTTTTGCTATTGAGTTGTATGAGTTTCTTATATATTTTAGATATTAACCCCTTATCAGATAGATGGTTTGCAAATATTTTCTCCCATTCCATAGGTTGCCTTATCATTTTGTTGATCGCTTCTTTTTCTGTGAAGAAGCTTTTACTTTGACCTAGTCCCATTTGTTGACTTTTGCTTTTGTTGCTTATGCTCTTGGTATTATGTAGAATAAATCATTGCTAAGACCAATGTCAAGAAGTTTTTTTCTCTATGTTTTCTCCTAGTACTTACATTTAAGTTTAAGATCTTACGTTTAATGTTTTAATCCATTTCAAGTTAATTTTTTTGAGTGATGTTAAGATAGGGGTCATTGTATTCTTCAACTCTAGGGTTTCTGTTTGGTTTGTTTTAATGGTTTCTATTTCTTTTTTTGAACTTCTCATTTTGTATATGCATTGTTTTCCCAATTTCATTTGATTGTGTATCTGTGTGTTCTTGTAGTTCACTCAAATTCTTTAAAAGGATTATTCTGAATTCTTTGTCAGTTCATAGATCTCCATTTCTTTAGGGTCAGTCATTGGAGTTTGTTTCCTTTGGTGGTGTCATGTTTCCTTGATTATTCACAATAATTGTGACATTGTATTCGTATCTGCACATTTGAAGAAGTAGGCACCCCTTCCAGTTTTTATGCACTGGCTTCAGCAGGCAAAGCCCTTCCCCAGTCAGCCTGTTCAGAGATTCTATGTGAATTGTCTGGTGGTGTCTGTGGATGGTCTTGCTGCTGGAGTTCCTGGGTGGACAGATCTGGTGCCTGAGTCAGCAGACTAGCAGGCCTAGTGCTTGGGTACACAGGGCCCATTCTGGTTCCTGGGTTAGCAGGTCAGGGGCCTGAAGCTGGGTTCACTGGGAGAGACCTGACACCTGAGTCTGCAGTGATATGACTGGGATCTCAGTCTGTGTGGGTAGACCTGAATCCTGGGTCCAAAGGAGCCAACCAGGCATTGGAAACCACTGAGGCCCAGTATCTTGGTCCCTGGCGGCCAGTCGAGGAGAACTGGTTTCTTAGTAGCTGGCCTGGAGGCTGTGCCCATGGAGGCCAGCTGGAAACCTTGGTTTTCAGGAGCTGGTCTATGGGTCTATGGGGGCTGGTTTGGTGCTGAGGTCTGTGTTGAAGCTGGGCATCTATTTTACTCTTCTCCCGTGGGAGGGTATCTCTCTCCATGCTTAGCTGCCTGTGCTTGGGAGAGGGGTGGTAGCATAATGGGAATCTATCTCTTCTTCCCTCTTCAATGTGTCTTTTTTTATGTCTATGCTTCACTTAGGTGCGTTAATACCTTACCTGGAATCCTTAGCTTTTGTAAAGGTACTTTTGTGTGTGGATAATTGCTTAAATTGATGTTGCTGGGAGGGGGTGGGCACTGGAAATTCTTATACTGCCATTTTGTTAATGTCACTTACTCCCTTTCTGAGAGTCATTTTCAAAGATTCATCATATCACAGAATCATGGAGTTGAAAAAGCCTTTAGAAATTATCTAACACAGCCTCTCCCTAGTGCAAAAAAATTGCTCTACATCAATAGATGGACATCCCTTTTTGGCTTTAAGTAGCTAAAAATATTTCTGTGAAATATTTTTTTTCTGAGCAGGAGATAAATTGGAATTCATTTATAGTGACATACTTTGGTTAGGGATGAGGTTTCTGAAACTCCCAGTCAAGCTATTAAAATACATTAGTATGTTCATCCAATTTTGATCATTTTTTTCCTCAACAGAGTTATTATATTCACCTAATTCAGAAAATAACATGAATGTGGACATAAATAAGATTTAAATAAGTAGCCACTCATCTTGTCTTCTGAATAGGATGGTTGGAGTCTATTATTAAAATAATGGGACTTTATTTAGGAATAATTAACCATTTTGAATCAAACGTCTGTTTAGATTTAATTTCACTACTTGATGAGCTAACAGCCACAATCATTTAAAATCCTCAAAGCCATTTTACAAATACAACACAATAAAATATGCTTACAATAGGTGTTTATAAGCTAAAGCAGTTCCAGTGAGTGATTAAGGTTTTTCTAGTAAGACATTTTTTTCTAGACCTCAGCTGTTGGGTTTTCTTCCGACAGGTGTTCTCTGGAAATATGCTTCTTTTTTTTTTAATTGAGGTAAAATACACATAAGATAGAATTTACCATTTTAACCATTTTTAAGTATACAGTTCAATGACATTAAGTACATTAACATTGTTGTGCAACCATGAACACCATGCATCTCCAGAACTTTTATCTTCTTCCAGAACTAAAACTATACTCATTAAACAATAAATTCCTGTTCCCTGCAACCCCCAAACCCTGACGACCACTATTCTATTTCTTCTTTATTAGTTTGACTATTCTAGGTATCTTATGTAATCACAATCATTTAGTATCCGTCCTTTTTTGACTGGCTTATTTGAAAATGTGCTTCTTAACTCTTCCTCTCAAATTCTCTAAAATTGGTGCAGCATGTCAGGTGCTGCTGCTTTTTGCTGAACTCAGGCTCTGGTAAAAATGCGTGTATATCTAATGCATAGAAAGCTCACTGATGTTTAGAAAACACTACCACATATCTCACCACTGGCAAAAAAAAAGTAATTTCCTTGTCCTTGCAAGAAGGTTCACAGAAGGCCCTTCCAGGTGCTTTATATAAAAATAACATTTCCCTCCAGCTACCTAACCTAGATTTTAAGTTATGTAAAATTAGTTACTTGGAAGGAAAATGCTGAATAAACACATTCTAAGGATGTGGCAATGTAGTAACCCTGGTTTTTTTCAGGGATATGTCCATCCCTCAGAAGATTCAGGAGCAAGTTTTTGTTGGTTTCTGGAAGTCTTGGTCATCCCATTTCTTTGTCAGTGATTATTTTGGAGGGATGTGTGATCCCCAGTTCTGCTAGTGACCGAGGGGAGGTCAGCCACAGAGCTTCTAAGACAGGGTATCTTGTTCTTAAAAAATATTCCCCATGGGAAGTATCAGTCCTTTTCCTTTTTTAGGGCATTTTCACACCTATACGTGATGCCATGCATTCCTGTGACTGTGAGGAATGCTAGCCTGAGGTACATAGCCACCATATTGAGAATGAGAGAGCAGAAAGAGAAAAACCTTAAGGATTGAAAGTTTTAGTGAGTTATTGGATTAACTAACTGGAACAACCCCACCTCAGGACTTCAGGTTATGTGAGATAACAGTATTGTTCAAACCAGTTGAAATGGAGTTGTCTGTTACTTGCAAGCCCTTAACTGATAAGGTAGATTGCCACAGGGTGGTTTCCCATGGAAGTAGATTCAGAGTTGGAGTTTACTTCACAGGAGGTTTCTTAAGCAGTATCTTGTGGAAAGGAGTAAAAAGAAACAGAACTGGGCAAAGTAAAGCTGTGAAGTAGGCAGTGACAGTCATAGGTGACCTCATGGAGAGGTTCTAGTTAGGCTTAGATAGCCAAGTCTTTATACCTCCATTTCCATTAGACATTGGAATGTATGCCCCCTCAGAAGGCTGTAACCTGGGGCCTAGGGACTCTGTACAGCTAAGGCAGTCCCTAAGGGGGCAATTGAAAGATTTCTTCAATTAGTGTTCCTTAGCAGCTGGGGCAAGAAGTTTTTCATCTAAGGGGGATCAGGAGGGTGCAGGAGAATGCCCACCACACATAATTACTGGGACCATTCAAAGAACGGATACCTGTCCCAGGCCCAGAAAAAAAAAAAAA
>NW_024416856.1:0-18010 GCF_014898765.1 Herpailurus yagouaroundi | reverse complement strand
AAAAAAAAAAAAATGTGCCTGAGACTCACTGGACCTACCTAACTTCTGGTAGGTTATGGCTTATGCTAGTGTTAGCAGTCATGTGTTTTTGCCATATTTGCTTTCATTTAACTTCTGCTTAATTTCCAAAGGCTGATAGTTGAATTGTCCATAAATGTTCATACACTTCAAGTAAGCTATTGTCCATTCATGGTCAATGCAATCAAATCAGTTTGGTGTTTACTGAATGACCAATTAACCTTGCTTGACTTCTTGCTGCTCAGTCCCCCTCTTGAAACTCTCCCTTGAGGGGCGCCTGGGTGGCTCAGTCGGTTGAGCGTCCGACTTCAGCTCAGGTCATGATCTCGTGGTTTGTGAGTTTGAGCCCTGCGTCGGACTCTGTGCTGACAGCTCAGAGCCTGGAGACTGCTTCGGATTCTGTGTCTCCCTCTCTCTTTTCCCCTCCCCCACTCACACTCTGTCTCTCTCTCCTTCAAAAATAAATAAACATTAAAAAAAAAAAAAAAAGAAACTCTCCCTTGGCTTGCCACATGCCTGACTCAGTTTCAGCCTCTATGTCATCTCTTTTGATCTCTAGTCACAGATGTTCTCTGAGGCACCATCCTTGGCACTGACCTGATTCTCTCATTAATATTTTACTTATTGAGCATCCCCTGCCCATGGCTCTCAATGTCCTCTAAGCCTACCAATTTCTAAGATGATTTCCAGCCTTGGCCTTTAAAGTAGACATCTGCACTTTATCTTAAAGAACCTCCAAGATATCTTTGCAGGTCCTAACCACTTCCAACTTAATAGAGTGAAGAAATAACTTCATTATCATTCATTATAAAACAAGCTCATCCTTCTAACTTCCTAGTTCTATTGATTCTATCATTTCTCAGTTACTCTCATTCAAAATCTTGGATTCACATTTGGAGGCTGGATGTGAAAGACAGGGGAGAGTTACTCATTTACCTTATTTGACTGATTAGTCCTTAAAATCTATTTCTGTCCTTCACTGTCTTTTTCTGGGCACTTGTTCTTACTTTGATAATATTTAAATATATCTCTTTGATAATACTTAGCACACTAAATTCTAACTACTGTATTTATTTTTTACTTTTTTACCCTACTAGACTGAAAATTCCTTGTAGGAACTGTATTATTCTTTGGATTCCTATTGTTTAGAACACACTTACCATACACTAGGTACTCAGTAAGTGTTTTTGGAACAAATGAATAAGCTATCCTAGTCCAAGACTTTATCACTTCTTCACTGCATCAGTGGCCTCTTTATAGATGCTCTGGATGTGCTGCATCACACTCCCTCTATTCTTTTCTTATTTCAGTTGCAGCTGTGCTGGATAGTTAGTGTAGGATCAGACTACTGCCAACACATCCCACCTCAGGTGCCCTGAACTTCTCCATGCCTAAATGCCTCTGTATTGTTCTGAAGCTTTTAGAAATTGTTCATGCCAAGGGCGTATGCATCCCAGATGTGTAGTGGTGAAACAACCTTTTTTCTCTACCCTTTTAGTTTAGCATCCAGGGCCTTGCTGGATGCTAATTTGTCAAATTAATTTGTCAAATTAAATTGACAAAAGACAAATTTACGGGAGAAAAGTCATACAATTTTTATTTAATATTAATATTTTTACATGGTGTGGGGGTCTCACAAGAGCAGGAAGTGAAAACTCCAAAGAGTCAGTGAGACCTGGAGGCTTATATACAATTTTAACAAAGTTACATAAATTTGGAGAAGTGACAAAAGGAAAGGGTTTTGAGCATTGCCTGGGTGGCTCAGTCGGTTGAGCATCTGACTCTTGATTTTAACTTAGGTCATGATCTCACGGTTCGTTAGATCAAACCCTGCATCGGACTCTTCACTGACAACAAAGAGCCTGCTTGGGATTCTCTCTCTCCCTCTCTCTCTGCCCCTCCCCTACTCACACAGGTATGCACTGTCTCTTTCTCTCTCAAAATAAGTAAGTAAATAAAAGGGTTTTGAGCTTCTAAGGGCAGTAAATTGTGGGAAGGTAAATGTATGGGGAAAATTAATGCAAGATGGGTTCTTTAATAAGGTTTATTACACAGATTCCTCTTGGTGTCTTCATTGGAACTGTAAGAGTCTAGAGTCATCTCCAGGGATTAAGCATAGTTCTGCCCCTCCTGTTGAGAGGGGGTGGGGAATACTTTCACAAAGGGAAATTTATGCCCTGCTTTAGGGCAAATGGGGGAGGGTAGAGAGCTTTTCTCTGTGTCGTTTGTCAGTTGTCTTCAGCTCAAAATAATCCTTATGCCAAAGAAGAATATTTTGGGGCACCATTTTCTGATCCCTTTCACTCCACAGGGGCAACCTTTAATCAATAGGAGCTAGAAGCTAATGGACAAATGTCCTAGCCTTCCTTCTAGGAGGCATTGTATAGGCTTTTCATTGAAACCTGTGGACTGTAGCTCCCACTGCCTTCAGCAACGACTTATATAATACACCCTTAGAGTGATTCTCACTTTCCTTTCTTCCTTACCAAGTTTCCTGGCCTTGTAGCAGGATTCTCACACAAAGTCATAACACTGAAGCTTTTCCTTCCAGGAAGCAACTTTCTTCCTGCTGGCACCGCTCAGTTGGGTTCATACCCAAAAAATTGAGCCCCGAATGCCTCGTGGCATAGTTTTTTTATATATTTTTTACTTGTCTCCTATTTGGTAACACACAAACATGTAGTCTGACTAAGTGGTCTCATCTTACAAGGTCATGACGGATGTTGTCATGTAAGCATACAGCCAGGTTGCCTTGAGGTTTGTTATTTTTTTCTTTCCTTAGGGAGGGGACCCTACCACAGCCTCACTTCCCATATAAATTCCTTTCATAAGTGTCTGTGTTTAACAAAACTCACATCAAGACAGTCTCTTTGATTCCACTCCTTCCTGATCCCCATATTTCTTTTTTTAATAATTTTTAATGTTTATTTATTTATTTTATTAATTTTTTTAATGTTTATTTATTTTTGAGAAAGACAAAGACACAATGAGAGTGGGTTAGCGGCAGAGAGAGAGGGAGATACAGAATCCAAAGCAGGCTCCAGGCTCCGAGTTGTCAGCACAGAGCCCGACACGGGATATAAACTCAGCAGCCTTGAGATCATGACCTAGGCTGAAGTCAGACGCTCAACCGGCTGAGCCACCCAGGCCCCCCATGTTTATTTATTTTTGAGAGAGAGACAGAATGTGAGTAGGAGAGGGGCAGAGAGGGAGAGGGAGACACCCACCCCGACCCCGTATTTCTACAACAGTTCTGAACCACTGTTTTCATACATCACTTGCTACCCTTCACAGAAATCCCTCAATTGTTAGGGTTGCCTTATGTAGTGAAAAGGTATAGAAGATGCCCAATCAAATTTAAATTTCAGATAAACAACAGATAATTTTTTAGTATAAATATGTCCCATGCAATATTTGGGACATATTTATACTGACAAATTTTCTGTTGGTTATCTGAAGTTCAAATTTAACTGAACAGGGCTGACTGCTTGGGATTCTGTGTCTCCCTGGCTCTCTGCCCCACCCCTGCTCATGTGCTCTCTCGCTCTTAAAAATAAATATACATTAAAAAATGTAAAAAAATTAACATTCTATATTTTATTTGGCAATCCTACCAATTGCACTCTACTTTTTAAAAGCCATCTAAACTCACACCTTGTCATTTATGAGTCTCCATAATTTGGCCCTCATTCTACCGATATAACCTTTTCCACTTATTCCAAATGCAAGCTCTCCCTTTCAACTAGAATTTGAGAGCAAAAGTACTTAATTATCATCACTATCATCATCACCATTATTGTAATTCCTTTGCTCCCTTGAAATGTTTCATCGTTTTCAAAGTACTTGCCTATACATTGTTTTATTAGTTTCTCTCAACACCTCTGTGGTAAAATTTGGACAGAATTTTAATTTCAAATTTAGAATTTGTGAAAACTGAACAAGAGATATAGACTTGCCTAAAGTCAATGGGTGGGTATTGGAGAAGGGAGCTCAAATCCAGGATATCAATCTTCAAGTCAAGTGTTCCTTCCATGGTATCAGGTCACTTCTTATTCATCTTCCTTCATTTTACAGAATAGGAAACTGAGGTACCTAGAAATTACTTGAGTGAAGCACAGAACAGTAATATGATGCTCTCAGAGTAGAAAACCTCTGTTTTCTGTAGTTTCTAATTCTCTATAGTTTGTCCAGGCTCATATAGCTAAATAACCCAGAACTCACAGCCCACTCACAGCTTGTCAGAGACAGTGTCTCTTAAACAGCTCTGCTCTTCTTCGAATATTTTTCTTACCACATCTTGTACTTCATAAGGTTCAGCTTTCATAGGAACTGAAGTATATAATATTATTTGTTCTTATGAAAGAATGTTCTGTTCCTGAATTTAAATTCAAAAGTGTGGAATTTGAGTGTTTTTTATAATCTAATGGAAACTGCATTAAATGAAGTTGCTATTAGTTCTTGATTAATTTGGGTTTTTTTTTTTTTCCTTTTCTCTGGGGAAAAATTGATTCTCTATCCAGGGCTAAGCAAAGAAAAATTATCTGAAAGTCAAATATTCATTATAAATAGTGCTTATTGATCTCATTTTTAAAATAAAACTTTAAATAAGTTAACACCAAATAATAGGATCTATTTTCCTTACCCCTGGCTAAATGAGTGAATGTTTTATTAGAACATTAGAACAAAATCCTTATATAGCAAAGGAAAGGAAATCCTGTAACCTATTTTTGTTTCTACCATTAATTTAGTTGTCACCATAACTTTCCTATATCTTCCCAATTTCCTATTTAAAGGGTGTTTAGAAAAAGTTTGAAGAGTATTGGGTTTGGATCCATACATATTGTTGGTTCAACAATAGATGGACTGTAGTAATTGATGAAGTCTTATTCTAATTCTGGCTCCAGAATATTAGCTGTTTGATTCTGTGTAAATTACCAGGACTGTGAACTTTTTTTGCATCTGCAGAATGGAAATTGTACTAGGACTGGGATAAATGAGGTAGTGTATATAGAGAGTCATGCCTGGTATATAATAGTTGCTCAGTAAATGGCAGCTACTGTTATTATCTGGGAGAAACACTTAAGGTTTTAGTGTTTTTCTGAAGAAGAAGCTCTATGCTAGAGGTTTCTAAAGAATCACATTGTTCAAACCCATGGTTTACTTTGTGCGTGGTGATGATCAAGGAGACACCTTCTCCATCTTTTATGACTTCCGTCAGGTATTTTCAGGATGTCAGGTTTTTTTTTGTTTTTGTTTTTGTTTTTTTTGGTTTTTTTAGAGAAAGAGAGAGACAGAGCATGAGTGGAGGAGGGGAATAGAGAGAGGGAGACACAATCTGAAGCAGGCTCCAAGCTCTGAGCTGTCAGCACAGAGCCCGATGAGGGACTTGAACCCATGAACTGTGAGATCATGACCTGAACCAAAGTTGAACGCTTAACCAACTGAGCCACCCTGGTGCCCCCAGTATGTTATATTCAACAATCCAAACCATGAGAGTGTCTGGGGAGCTTTTCTTCTTCTAACTTGGGAATTTACCTAAACAAGAAGAAAGAGGAAGTAAATAAGAATACAGTTTGAGGAAAAATGTGAATGGAGGTACGAAGACACTTTAACTGCCAGGAGTTATCCCAGGGGCAAGACTTCCTTTGTGATAAGGCAAGAGCATCCCCCAGAAACAACAGGCCTTGAAACTTACATGCTTGGAAAGGACTTAGAAATCAGTTATTTCTAACCCCTCATTTTACTGGGCAGTAAACAAGGAGTGGGAGGAGGGAAAGGAGAAGGGTGTGGAGGTGTAAATTCTTCTGGCAAGGCACATTTTTCAGTCATTAATCATTTATTGTGAACTACTGTGGTGTTTCCAGTTTAGGATGGAGAAGGATCCATGTCTGGTTTGGACCAAGGAACTGCCAAGGTGTGGCAGTGGGGGGATCTTGACAGTAAGTCCCAGTCTCAGGCCATTAGGCTTGGGGAGCCGAAAATGACAAGGGCCTCTGGGAAAGGAGTCCCTATAAAGCAATTTTTTGCCATTTTTGTATGCTCAGTATGCAACTAAATTCAAGAGGTTCGCTCCTTGGGGTGCATCAAATTGAACAGAACCCAAGGAAGTGTTGAAAGCAAAGAAATTTTTATTACTTGTTACAAGTAAAGAGACAGGGAGATAGCTCTCAATGCACTTTCTCTCCACAAGGTTAGTACAGGAAGCTTTTATTCAGTATATTAGGGGGCAAGACAGGGAGCTTGCATAAGCACTTCAGTTCAATTGTGCATGCCTAGCATGTCAACATTCTAGTGCATACATCATATATTCAAAAAATGGGGGAAACTCTGCCTATAGGAGGAGATCTGAGTATTATAGTGAGGTAAAACTGACTTTAGGACAATTCAGGGGGGCTTCTGCATAGGTCCCCAGTTCTAATCCAGGTCAAACTGGCTCAGGTTAGGGGCTAGCAGGTGAAAGACCTAGTTGGGCACCCCCTTGGCTGGAACTGTTGTCTCTGCAAAACAAAACATATTCCTTCCCTGTTTCTGTCCCTTTCCCTTCCTCCTTCTACTGATAGCTTTCAGCTCTCTTAGTAATTTCCCATTGCATGCTACATAATAATTGGAGCTGACTGGGTTAAGCATGCTGAGGACCACTGCAAACTTGGCAAGGGATTGATTGAGTTTCCTATCTTCATTCATCTATTTCCCATGCATCTGTCTAAATACTTCCTCTAGCTTTGAAGGGGCAGACAGTAGCTGGACCTCATCAAAGCCACACCTCTGTCATCTCCTGAGATTGGAGGGTTTGGGAATTGTTGGTAAAAGGAAGTAAAAAAGCTAAAAGTTAAACAAGATTCAGAAAGTTTTGGATATGCCTCCAAAATGCTAAATCTTCACTCTTCCCTTCTTCATGCATATTCCTGCACCCTCACTCCCAAAACCAGGCAGGAGTGAGATGGGCCAGGAGCATGGGATATGGAGTCTCACTCTTTTATCAAGGAGGAGGGGTACAGTTTAGGAACTGAGTAGATTATCACTCCAGAAAGCCTTTGTCTGTTTCCTGAGAGATTTATCTGGTGACAAGATTGACATCTACTTCAAGAAGGAAGGACCTTCCCACTTTGGAAGCCCCCAACAAAATTAGCTCAGTGGAAGTCCAAACCTGCCTTCTAGTGCTATCCAATAAGACTTTCTGGGATGACAGAAATGTTCTATTCTATGCTGTCTAATACTGTAGTCACTAGCTACAGTGGTTATTGAACACTTGAACTGTGACTAGTAGGAATGAGGACATTAATTTTGAATTTTATTTACTTTTACTGAATTTAAAATTATAATTATCCACATGTGCTCAGTGGCTATTGTATTGAGCAACACAGATTAGGTGCCCCATCCTTACTCATCTTGTGTCTTCAGGGGTAACCACCTAAAGTTTTATTAACTATCAAGACAACATGGTTGATTCCAATGATGTTGTATTATGTCCTTTTGAAACATCTTTCCAGGAAGTTAAAATTGCTAAAGAAAATTTATTCATTTTACAAATGGATGATATTCCACACAACACTTATAATTCATTTAAAACTGCAAGTTCAAAACTAGTAAGATGCTGATGTGCTGAGTTTTAGGGCAAAGCATTTAACCTCACTGGACTTTTGATTCCTCAACTGTAAAATAAGAAATTTATAACAAATGAATCTGAAGTCCTTTACTAGCTTTTAAAAGATTTCTTTTGGGGCACCTGGGTGGCTCAGTCGGTTGAGCGTCCGACTTCAGCTCAGGTCATGATCTCACGGTCCGTGAGTTCGAGCCCCGCGTCGGGCTCTGGGCTGATGGCTCAGAGCCTGGAGCCTGCTTCCGATTCTGTGTCTCCCTCTCTCTCTGCCCCTCCCCTGTTCATGCTCTGTCTCTCTCTGTCTCAAAAATAAATAAAACGTTAAAAAAAAAAGATTTCTTTTGAAATGACTGCTGTGATGGTGAAAAAATTACAGATGTTCAAAGAAATAAAGTTATGGAGGTGGCTGATATTTCTGATAAGGCTGTTACAAATCTAGTAATTAATAAGCATGAATCCAATATAATTACAGGAAGTAAGAGTAAGACTTAATAGTAAAGTATGAGATAAATCTGAAGGATCTAGCTTTCATGCAGAAAGTCTGAGAAGGAGGATTTCCTTAGACTGCTCACTGTTCTCACTATCCATTATACAAAAAGACCATTTCCATTTATCAATAGTAATGAAACTCATAAGTTTAACTTACAGTTTTCTGTAAACACTAAAAGATGCAGTATGAATTTGTTCACATAGCCCTTCAATGACTTTTAGAAGCCACTGCAAAGCAAGAGTTGACCATCAACTAACTCATTTCCCAGCTCTTATGAGGAAGTTACTTTCACCTCAGTCCTGGTCAAAAGATACATTGGCTGCATTTCAAGAGCATAATTTTCACATTAATGAACATCACCCAATATCATCCAGATATATTATGAGCCCAAATCATAAGACAACTGGAGCTGAACCTCTTTGGGAGGAAAATGTTGCTTTTACAAAGGGCCCCCAAAAGTGGTAAATGAAACATTTCTATCACCAAAACTCTAGGTGCACCAAAGACCAACTGCTAACATTGGCCACACCAGCCTAGGAAAGAACAAATTCTGAAGAGAATCTGGGTGGAAGCATTTTGAGAAAATTCTGCCCACAACCTGAACCTGGAGCTCACCAGAAATCCAGCAGTTCTGAATAATAATAAAAAGAATGAGAACGCTAATAACTAATGATTGTATAGCACTTACTCTGGCCAGACCCTGATCTTAGTGTTTGGTAACTAAGTGTTGGAGTAAACCCGAGTCTTCATGAAAGGTGTGAAACTTTGGCACATTCCTACTCAGTACAGAGTACTTAGCCAATGGTACCAGTGAAGTACTGCCTAATCAAAATACTTAAAACTTCTGAATAGATGGAATGCTTTAGCAACAAAATTTGTTTAAATTGTTTTATAAACTATAGTGGAAATTACCTAGGGATCAAAAAGCTATCAATATGAATGTAGAGTTTTCCTTCTCTTTTCTGGAGAAAATAGGCTGAAATAATTGGGAGGAAAGTATGGTGGTATCTTTCATAGTCTGTAGGAACTCCAGTGCAGGCAAGTAAAGGAAACCACATTCCTTGAAGCATTTCAGACTGGTGAACCCCTCCCACAGGAATTTCATACCTCAGTACCCCTTCATGATATCTTAGAACAGATTGGTTGCTCACTGTTCTGACTTCTCTTTTTTCAATTACTAATTCTTTCTTACTAACCTTAAAAAATGTCACAAAACAGAAACCCGTCACCAATGACCTACACCTTGTCTCTCAACAGGTCCTCTTCTAGAAGGTAGTGCTTTAAATACTCATCTTGCTTTCTACTTTCACTTTTTGCCTTGCTTATTTTCCATTTATAATCAAAAACACATTTCTTGGATTATATCAATCAAAGTTATGTTGTAAAATCCATTGTATAAGCTTCCTCAAAATTAAGAAATTAAGGCTTATTGTATGGCAAATTGGGATTTGAATTTACTAATGGATAGATAACCTGGGCAAATTTTTTAATCCTTTTTATATTACTCTTCCCTATTTTCAATGAAAGTGGGTAGTGAAATCAACCTCACATACAGTAGTGCCCTCAGTTCACAAAAACTGCTAAATGTTCAGGAATTTTGTGAGTTGATTATCAAACACAGCCATTATTAAAAATTAAACTATGTAAACTGACTCTTAAAATTATATTAAAACAAAAATAATAAATACCCCAAACTCATCACTTCCTAAATAGCTTACTACATTTTATTATGGTCTGTGTTCTTGAGATTATTTTTGTCTACTCTATCAGCATGGTGAAAATATCAGCATGGTATATAAGAGTGTACTACCGCACATCTCTTCTAGGACACCCCTTACCACCACCACCACTCCCTCCATCACCCCCACCAAGTTCAGTGAAGTCAGGATGGTAGCTGGAAATCAACCAAGGTGGAAGTATTTACACCATGTAAATCAGCAAACACTACAAATCAGGGCTTTTTGTCCCCTGGAAGAGTCGATAAGCATTTATCTCTACATCACTGCTCAAGTATGTGATGTAAGAATTAATATGAAATAATATGTAAACTGTGCTTAAGTGTGTGTCTAATGTACTCAGTAAATGGTAGTTATTCTCATTAGTATTGCTAATTATTTTCATTCAATCAATAGGTGAATCAGTTCTTTATTATCTAATTCAGTGCACTGAAACATTTCTTACAACATATAAAAAGGTAATACTATGATATGTTTCCATAATGACATAGATCTCAACTTGCTTAACATAATAGCCTTATTTACAGTCCTAATTATTTACAGTTATTTACAGTCCTAATTTTGATTAGTGATATGCATTTTATGAAAATTTAAATTTTTTTCTCATTCTAGTACAATCCACTCATTTGCCAGAGAAGGAAACAAAGGGTCCCCAAAACCTAATGTTTTGCTCAAGGTCCCACAGGCATCTAGTAGTAAAATGGTAGTAATATATGTTAATCTGTGTATCCTATAAACTCTTTTGACACCTTTTATAAGTGGATGAATTATTCATTAAGGGTGTAAATCAATTATAATTTCCATTTTTGGTATTTACTATGTCTCTGTGAAAACTGGAGACAACATACCTAATAGAAGTTCAACCATAGAAAATTACTATTTTCATAAATAAAAGATGGTCAAATGTTGGCATTGTTAATATAGTTCCACTTAATATCATATTTAACCTAATGAAGCAAAAATTCAAATTAATATGATCTTTACTTTTCTTTCCCACTCCTGTCTTACAAACATAATTTAATGAAGATAAATTGAATCACATATAAATGAGCTACAGATGTTTAAATGAGAGTTTCTGGAATTATTTGGCTAAAAGAATTCTGTGGTTTCTATGCTACCATTGTACTTTAAAACATTGTGAAACAAAAGAATTATTCCCAGGCTTCAAGATGAAGAAGAACAGACAAATAGTTGATACATGTTTGTGTGGATTTTGTGTCATTTTCTGGTTTGGGTTTAAGACCAATGAATGGCTAAATTATATGTATTAGCCTAGGCTTTAAAAAACACCCACCACATAAGCATTAGCTTAGAAAACCCTAAATTGCTTAAATAAATGGTCAAGCCAAAATAGAAGAAAATCTGTGGTTTTGTGTCCAATATACAATTACACAATTACAGAATTTATATGTTTGCAGTTGGATATACAAAACCTCCTTAATGTACTAAAGTGTGGTCTAATTGCTTACTAATAAAAGGGGGAAAATGCTCTCTAATTAGATAAATACCTTCTATAGCAATCTTAGTAAACAAACTTTTCCAGAGGGTAGCTAGCAAAGAGTTGGGAATGTGTGCTCAATACCTCTTTTCACTCTGTTGTTCCTGGTGGAGCAGGGTCAGCTTGGAATACAGGGTCCTTGCCCGGAGCTGATCAGCATTCCCAAATAACAGCTCTAATCAGCAACTCCTTTAGTAAACAGTATTCAAGAAAAGAAAGGAGGGGGCACCTGGGTGGCAAATAGGTTGAGCCTCAGACTTTGACTCAGGTCATGATCTCACAGTTGGTGAGTTGGAGCCCCATGTCAGGCTCTGTGCTGCAGGCTCAAGAGCCTGGAGACTGCTTTGGATTCTGTGTCTCCCTCTCTCTTTGCCCCTCCCTGGCTCATACTCTCTGTCTCTCTCTCAAAAATAAAAATTAATCATTAAATTAAAAAAAAAAAGAAAAGAAAAGAAAGGAGGCAATGTTTTCAAACTTTTCCCCCCAGATTATTGGAGTCAAATGTAATGGACTCTTGTTCGTTTTTCTAATATGCCCCCTGGGAATAACCTCAGGGTCAAAATAGTTCTCAGAGTTCCTAAATCTTATCCCAAAACAGAAACTAGGGTATTTTTGTTTTCATTCCTGCAGATCCTATTTTGTTTTTACTGTTTGTTTTGTTTTGTTGTTTTACTTTCTGCTAAGGGCTCTAAAAGCTTAAGAAAGCAGCTGTCCTGTCTTTAGTTGACTGAATTGCAGAACACTGGGAAGTGTGGTCATGGTAGCCATAAGACCTGAGTTCTAGTCAAGGATCTGTTACTAATTCATTATGAATGCTTGACCACATCACTTTAATTCAGAGTACCATTAATGTTCTCATTTGTAAAATAAGAAGTTGGGTTGGAAAGTGTTCTCTTAAATTCTCAATAGCTCTGTATTGACTGTAAAATTGTGATTTTTAAGGGAGAAAATCTTGTCCCAATGGCATCCTGCATCCATAGAAGCCTTTCTGATACCCCCAGAAAGTATCAGTCTCTTTTTTTTCCCCTACCTTGGGAACACCCTTATTGCTTTACTTACCATACATAACAAACTTTCTTACAAGGGATATGAAAACCTTCAAGTCAGAGACTATAACTTATACAACTCTGCTGGGGAGGTGGAAGAGATAGCATAAAACCATACGCATATTTGTGGAAGAAGGGATGAGGATGGTACAGTCTCAATTGCTGTGAGGCGAGAGTGACAAGGGCATGAACAAAACAAGAATAAGAAAAGGAACACACATATCTACTACATTGGTCTTAAGACATGAACTGTGTTGGGTGTGTTGGGCTGTGCCTCGGAGATAAATTGTGGAAACACAGTAGCAAGAGGGAAGCACTCAGCAGAAGCCAGAGAATTCAGAGATCAGAGACTTTTTTCTTAGGAGAAGTGTAATAGTTCATTAAAAAACAATAACATCAAAACTTAAAATAAAACAAAACCTTCAATTTTTCTTTTTTTAAAATTTCTTTTTATTTTATTTTTTTAAATTTAAATCCAAGTTAGTTAACATATGGTGCAATAATGATTTCAGGAATAGAATTTAGTGATTCATCACTTACTTATAACACCCAGTGGTCATCCCAACAAGTGCCCTTCTTAATGCTCTTCACCTGTTTAGCTCATCCTCCTCACCCAACACACCCCTCCAACAACCCTCAGTTTGTTCTCTGTATTTAAGAGTCTCTTATGGTTTGTCTCCCTCTCTGTTTTGAACTTATTTTTGCTTCTCTTCCCTTATGTTCATTATTTTGTATCTTAAATTCCACATATGAATGAAATTATATATTTGTCTTTCTCTGACTGACTTATTTTGCTTAGCATAATACACTCTAGTTCTATCAGCAGTGTTGCAAATGGCAAGATTTCATCCTTTATAATCGCCAAGTAGTATTCCATATATATATGTATATATGTGTATATATATATGATGAAATATATATATATATATATGATGTGGTGAGTGTGTATTTTATAAAAAATATATAAAATATATATTAAAAAATATGTAAAATACACACACACACACACACACACACACACACGCACACACACCACATCTTCTTTATCCATTCATCTGTCAATGGACATTTGGGCTCTTTGCATAACTTGGTATTACCATAGTGTTGCTGTAAACATTGGGGTGCATGTGCCCCTTCAAGACAACATTCCTGTATCCTTTGGATAAATACTTAGTAGTACAATTGCTGGGTTGTAGGGTAGGGCTATTTTTAATTTTTTGAGGAATCCCCATACTGTTTTCCAAAGTGGCTGTACCAGTTTGCTTTCCCACCAGCAGTTCAAAAAGGGTACCCCTTTCTACACATCCTCACCAACATCTGTAGTTGCCTGAGTTGTTAATTTTAGCTATTCTGACCGATGTGAGGTGGTATCTCATTGTGGTTTTGATTTATATTTCCCTGATAATGAGTGATGTTGAGCATCTTTTCATTTGTCTGTTAGCCATCGGATATCTTCTTTGGAAAAAGTGTCTATTCATGTCTTTCGCCTATTTCTTCACTGGATTATTTGTTTTTTGGGTGTGGAGTTTGAGAAATTCCCTATAGACTTTGGATACTAACCCTTTATCTTATATGCCATTTGCAAATATCTTTTCCCATTCCTTAAGTTGCCTTTTAGTTTTGCTAATTGTTCCCTTTGCCATGCAGAAGCTTTTTATCTTGATGAGGTCCCAATAGTTCATTTTTACTTTTGTTTCCCTTGCCTCTGGAGACATGTCAAGTAAGAAGATGCTGGGGCCAAGGCCAAAGAAGTTGTTGCCTGTTTTCTGCTCTAGGATTTTGATAGCTTCCTGTCTTACATTTGGGTCTTTCATCCATTTTGAATTTATTTTTGTGTATGGTGTAAGAAAGTGGTCCAGGTTCATTTTTTGCATGTTTCTGTCCAGTTTTCCCTATTTGCTGAAGAGACTGTCTTTTTTCTATTGGGTACTTTTTCCTGCCTGGTCAAAGATTCGTGAGCCATATGTTTATAGGTTGACCTCTGGGTTCTGTATTCTGTTCCATTGATCTATGTGTCTGTTCTTGTGCCAGTACCATACTGTCTTGATGATTACAGGTTTGTAATACATCTTGAAGTCCTTAATTGTAATGCCTCCAGCTTTGCTTTTCTTTTTCAAGGTTGCTTTGGCTATTTGGGTCTTTACTGGTTCCATACAAATTTTTAGATTGTTTGTTCTAGCTCTGTGAAGAATGCTGGTGTTATTTTGATAGGGATTGCATTGAATATGTAGATTGCTTTGGGTAGTATTGACATTTTAACGATATTTTTTCTTCAATCCATGAGCATAGAATGTTTTCCCATTTTTTTGTATCTTCTTCAATTTCTTTCATAAGTTTTCTATAGGTTTTTCACCTCTTTGGTTAGGTTTATTCCAAGGTATTTTATGGTTTTCTTGGTACAATTGTAAATGGAATTGATTCCTTGATTTCTCTTTCTGCTGTTTCATTATTGGTGTATAGAAAGGCAACTGATTTCTGTGCATTGGTTTTATATCCTGTGATTTTGCTGAATTCATGAATCAGTTTTAGCAGTTTTTTGATGGAGTCTTTTGGATTTTCCACACAGAGTACCATGTTGTCTGTAAAGAGTAAAAATTTGACTTCCTCCTTGCTGATTTGGATGCCTTTTATTTTTTGTGTCGTCTGATTGCTGAGGCTAGGACTTCCAACACTATGTTGATTAACAGTGGTGAGAGTGGACATCCTCATTGTGTTCCTGATCTCAGGGGGAAAGCTCTGTTTTTCCCCATTGAGCATATTAGCAGTGGGTCTTTCATATATGGCTTTTATGATCTCGAGGTATGCTCCTTCTATCCCTACTGTCTTGAGGGTTTTTATCAAGAAAGGATGTTGTATTTTGTCAAATGCTTTCTCTGCATCTATTGAGACGATCATGTGGTTCTTATCCTTTCTTCTATTGAAGTGATGTATCACACTGATTGATTTGTGAATATTGAACCAGCCTTGCAGCCCAGGATTAAGTCCCAGTTGATCATGGTGAATAATTCTTTTAATGTATTGTTGGATCCAGTTTGCTAGTATCTTGTTGAGAATTTTTGCATCCATGTTCATCAGGGAAAGTGGTCTGTAGTTCTCCTTTTTTAGTAGGGTCTTTGCCTGGTTTTGGAATCAAGGTAATGCTGGCCTTGTAGAGTGACTTTGGAAGTTTTGATTCATTTCTGTTTTTTGGAATAGCTTCAAAATAATATCTATTAACTCTTTTTTAAATGTTTGGTAGAATTCCCCTGGAAAGCCATATGGCCCTGGACTCTTGTTGGTTGGGAGATTTTTGATTACTGATTCAATTTATTTACTGATTATGGGTCTGTTCAAATTTTCTATTGCTTCTTGTTTCCGTTTTGGTAGTTTATATGCTTGTAGGAATTTGTCCACTTCTTTCAGATTGCCCTGTTTGTTGGCATATAATTGCTCATAATATTCTCTTATTATTGTTTGTATTTCTTCAGTGTTGGTTGTGATCTCTCCTCTTTAATTTGTGATTTTCTTTATTTGGGTCCTTTGCTTTTTTCTTTTTGATACATCTGGCTAAGGAGTTATCAATTTTGTTAATTCTTTCAAAGAACCAGCTCCCAATGTCAATGATCTGTTCTACTGTTTTGTTTTGTTTTTTATTTTGATATCATTGATTTCTGCTCTAATCTTTAGTATTTTCCTTATCCTGGTTTTGGGCTTTATTTGCTGTTTGTTTTCCAGCTGTGTTGGGTGTAAGTTTAGGTTGTTTGTTTGAGACTTTTCTTCCTTCTTTAGGAAGGCCTGGATTGCTATCTGCATCTCTCTTATGACCACCTTTCCTGCATTCCAGAGTTTTGGGGCTGTGGCATTTTCATTTTCATTGGCTTCCATGTACTTTTTAATTTCCTCTTTAATTTCTTGGTTAACCCATTCATTCTTTGGTAGGATGTTCTTTAACCTCTGAGTATTCATGGTCTTTCCACATTTTTTTCTTGTGGTTGATTTCAAGTTTCATAGACTTGTGGTCTGAAAATATGCAAGGTATGATCTCTATCTTTTTGTACTTGTTGAGGGCCGATTTGTGTCCCAGTATGTGATCTATTCTGGAGAATGTTCCATGTGTGCTGGAGAAGAATGTGTATTCTGCTGCTTCAGGAAATGTCCTGAATATATCTGTTAAGTCCATCAATTCCAGTGTGTCATTCAAAGCCATTATTTCCATGTTGATTTTCTGTTTAGATGATATGTCCATTGGTGGAACTGGGGTGTTGAAGTTCCCTTCTATTATGGTATTATTATCAATGAGTTTCTTTATGTTTGTGATTAATTGATTTATATATTTGGTTTCTGTCACGTTGGGGGCATAAATATTTACAATTGTTTGATCTTCTTGGTGTATAGATCCCTTAATTATGATATAATGCTCTTATTTATCTCTTGTTACAGTATTTATTTTAAAATCTAGTTTGTCTGATATGAGTATGGTTACTCCAGCTTTCTTTTGATGACCATTAGCATGATAAATGGTTCTCCATTCCCCTACTTTCAATCTGCAGGTCTCTTTAGGTCTAAAATGAGTATCTTGTAAGCAGCATATATGCTAGATGGGTCTTGTTTTCTTATCTGTTCTGATACCCCGTGTCTGTTGATTGGAGCATTTAGTCTATTGACGTTTAGAGTGAGTAATGAAAGATATGAATGTAATGCCATTGTGTTGCTTGTATAGTTCAAATTTCTGGTGATGTTGTCTAGTCCATTCTAGTCTTTGTTGCTTTTGGTCTTTTTTTTGTTTTGTTTTGTTTCATCTTTTTTCCACTCAAAGAATCCCCCTTAAAATTTCTTACAGGGCTGGTTTAGTGGTGATGAACTTTAGTTTTAGGTTGTCTGGGAAACTCTTTATCTTTCCTTCCATTTCGAGTGACAGCCTTACTGGATAAAGAATTCTTGGCTTCGGCGATCTTCAGAAGATGGCGGCATAGGAGGACACTGGCTCACTGCGCGTCCTGCTGATCACTTAGATTCCACCTACATCTGCCTAAATCACCCAGAAAACCATCAGAGGATTAGCAGAACGGAGTCTCCAGAGCTAAGCCCAGACGAGAGGCCCACGGAAGAGGGTAGGAAGGGCAGCGAGGCGGTACGCGCTCCATGGAATGTCAGGAGGGAGCCGGGGCACAGGGGCAGCCTGCCGGCCAAGCAGAGCCCCTGAGTCTGGCTTGCAAAAGCAGAGGGGCCGGACAGAGTGTGTTCCGACAGCAAGCGGGACTTAGCATCTGGGAGGTCATATGTTAACAGCTCTGCTCTGAAAGCAGGAAGGCTGGAGGACAAAGGGAGGGAGAGTTGCTGAGCCCCGGGACGACAAAGCTCAGTTTGGTGGGGAACAAAGGCGCTCACCAGTGCCATCTCCCTCGCCCATCCCCCAGCCAAATTCCCAAAGGGAACCAGTTCCTGCCAGGGAACTTGCTTGCTCCACGCAAACACCCAATGCTGTGCTTCTGCAGAGCCACCCCTCCGGCAGCTGTCTGACTCCCTCCCGCTGCCACAGGGCCCCTCCTGAGTGGAGCACCTAAGGAGAAGCGAACTAAGCCTGCCCCTCCTGCCCCATGAACCTTGCCTACACACCCCAGCTAATATGCCAGATCCCCAGCA
>NW_024416855.1:0-1228 GCF_014898765.1 Herpailurus yagouaroundi | reverse complement strand
TGCTTTCATTTGCACGGGAAATGTATCTCCATCCCTTCACTTTCAGTGTGTATGTTTCTAGGTCTGAGGTAAATCTGTGCTAGGCAGCATATGGATGAGTGTTGTTTTCTATCCATCCTCTTACCCTATGTATTTTGACTGGAGCACTTCAGCCGTTTATATTTAAAGTAATTGTTGACCGTTATGTACTAATTTTAATTTTGTTCTTTGTTTTCCGGTTGCTTTTGTAGTTGTCTGTTTCTTTTTTTCCGTACTCTCTTCCTTTTTCATAGATGAATTTGTGTTGTGCTTTACTTGGCTTTGTTTTTCCTTATTTTTCATGTATTTTGTGTTTTGAGTTTGTTATCAGAAGGCTTACATATAAAATCCCAAGGAAACAGCAGTCTATGTTATTTAGGTGCTCTCTTAATTGTACACACATTCGAGAATTTTAAGAAGACTAACCTTTGGGGCAACTGGGTGGCTCAGTCAGTTAAGTGTGAGATTTCGACCTCAGGTCATGATCTGACAATACGTGAGTTTGAAGCGCACGTTGGACTCTGTGCTAACAGCTCAGAGCCTGGAGCCTGCTTCAGATTCTCTGCCTCGCCCACTCTCTGTCCCTCCCTGCTAACACTCTTTCTCTCTCTCTCTCTCTCTCTCTCTCTCCTCTCTCTCTCTCTGTCTCTCTCTCTCTCTCTCTCTCTCTCTCTCTCTCTCTCTCTCTCTCTCAAACATGCAATAAAACATACATTTTTTAGTAAAATAAAATGTAAACTAACATTTTAAGTCCCTCCTCCATATTTTATGTGTATGTTGTCATATTTTACATCTTTTTATTCATAATTATGTAATATCTAATTATGATTTTCCCAGTTAACATTTCTTGCATTGCTGATTAGTGGTGATAGACTTCTTTATCTTCTGTTTGAGAAACTCTTTATCTCTTATTTTTCAAATGTTAATGATAATCTTTCCAGGTAAAGTTTTCTTGGTCGTGGGATTATCCTTTCAGGCCTTTGAAGATACCTTGTCACTCTTTCCCAGCATGTCTAATTTATGCTGAAATGTCAGGTGACAACTTTAGGTGTTTGTTTGTTGAGATCTGTTTTTCAAATCATAGGTAACTTTTGCTTATCCCTTACATCTTTTGAAATTCTTTATTAATCTTTAAACATTGACATTTTGATTATTATGTGTCATAGTGTGGGGCTCCTTGGTTTCACATGTTTGGAACTCTGTGCTTCTT
>NW_024416854.1:0-1477 GCF_014898765.1 Herpailurus yagouaroundi | reverse complement strand
TAAGACCTAAATGTAAGATAGGCAGCCGTCAAAATCCTCAAGGGGAAGGCAGGCAAAAACCTCTTAATGTTGGCGTCCACATCTTCTTACCCAACACATCTCCAGAGGCAAGGAAAACAAAAGCAAAACTGAAGTATTAGGACGTCATCAAAATAAAAAGCTTCTGCACAGAGAAGAAAACAATCAGCAAAACTAAAAGGCAACCAACAGAATGGGAGAAGATATTTGCAAACAACATATGAAATAAAGGATTAGTATTCAAAATCTATAAAGAACATACCAAACTCAAGAACATACCAAAAAACAAGTAATCCAGTGAAGAAATGGGCAAAGACACGAGCAAACACTCCTCCAAGGAAGACATCCAGATGGCCAACCGACACATGAAAAAATGCTCAAAATCACTCATCATCAGGAAAATACAAATGAAAACCACAATGAAACACCCCCTCACCCCTGTGAGAATGGCTAACATTAACAACGCAGGCAACAACAGATGTTGGCGAGGAAATGGAGAAAGAGGAACTCTTGCACTGCTGGTGCACTGGCTTGCACTGCTGGTGCAGCCACTCTGGAAAACAGTATGTAGGTTCCTTAAAAAATGAAAAAGAAGACTGTTCTACAACCCAGCAGGTGCACTAGTAGGTATTTATGCAAGGGATACAGATATGCTACTTCGAAGGGACACGTGAACCCCAAAGTTTATAGCAGTACTATCAACAACAGCTAAAATATTGAAAAAGCCCAAATGTCCATTGATGGATGAATGGATAAAGATGTGGTGTCTCACACACACACACACACACACACACACACACACACACAGAATGTATGTGTTTGTGTGTTTCTATACACATACATACATACACACACCATGGAATATTACTTCGCCATCAAAAAGAATAAAATCTTGCCATTTGAAACTACATGGATGGAGAGCCTCCTGGGACCTAACACTAACCGTAAACAAACCCTAACCATAACCCTCACCCAACACTTAACCCTATCTAGCACATGAAAAGTAAACCAGATCCACAGCCGCACATGAGCCCTCACTTCAGCCCTCCATGGAATTAACAACATTGGTGTTGCTTCGGCCTTAGCAACTTCCCTGTACCGAACTCTTACCCTAGCTAGTGTGTATCCCCATTGGGACCCAATTCCAAAGACTGGCAACAGCACGGACATGGGTTCGAGAATCGGTGCAACAATACTCGGCATGGAACATGGAACATCACCATGTCTTTTGCAAAGTGTGATTGCAGCTGCACGACAGGATTCCTGAGGACTATTCCAAGCGTGGCCCAAAAATCTCTCTGGCCTTGGATCCTATGAACTGATACTGACCGACATGGTATCAGCCCTTCGGGGAGACAACTGCACTGTTGTGGGTTCAGTGCCTGGAGCCTCCTGGGACCTAAAACTAACCCTAACCCTAAACATAACCCTCAACTTACATCTAACCCTATCTCTAATT
>NW_024416853.1:0-14402 GCF_014898765.1 Herpailurus yagouaroundi | reverse complement strand
TGGCACAAAAACAGACACATAGACCAATGGAATAGAATAGAAACCCCAGAACTAGACCCACAAACGTATGGCCAACTCATCTTTGACAAAGCAGGAAAGAACATCCAATGGAAAAAAGACAGTCTCTTTAACAAATGGTGCTGGGAGAACTGGACAGCAACATGCAGAAGGTTGAAACTAGACCACTTTCTCACACCATTCACAAAAATAAACTCAAAATGGATAAAGGACCTGAATGTGAGACAGGAAACCATCAAAACCCTAGAGGAGAAAGCAGGAAAAGACCTCTCTGATCTCAGCCGTAGCAATCTCTTACTCGACACATCCCCAAAGGCAAGGGAATTAAAAGCAAAAGTGAATTACTGGGACCTTATGAAGATAAAAAGCTTCTGCACAGCAAAGGAAACAACCAACAAAACTAAAAGGCAACCAACGGAATGGGAAAAGATATTTGCAAATGACATATCGGACAAAGGGCTAGTATCCAAAATCTATAAAGAGCTCACCAAACTCCACACCCGAAAAACAAATAACCCAGTGAAGAAATGGGCAGAAAACATGAATAGACACTTCTCTAAAGAAGACATCCGGATGGCCAACAGGCACATGAAAAGATGTTCAGCGTCGCTCCTTATCAGGGAAATACAAATCAAAACCACACTCAGGTATCACCTCACGCCAGTCAGAGTGGCCAAAATGAACAAATCAGGAGACTCTAGATGCTGGAGAGGATGTGGAGAAACGGGAACCCTCTTGCACTGTTGGTGGGAATGCAAATTGGTGCAGCCGCTCTGGAAAGCAGTGTGGAGGTTCCTCAGAAAATTAAAAATAGACCTACCCTATGACCCAGCAATAGCACTGCTAGGAATTTATCCAAGGGACACAGGAGTACTGATGCATAGGGGCACTTGTACCCCAATGTTCATAGCAGCACTCTCAACAATAGCCAAATTATGGAAAGAGCCTAAATGTCCATCAACTGATGAATGGATAAAGAAATTGTGGTTTATATACACTATGGAATACTACGTGGCAATGAGAAAAAATGAAATATGGCCTTTTGTAGCAACGTGGATGGAACTGGAGAGTGTGATGCTAAGTGAAATAAGCCATACAGAGAAAGACAGATACCATATGGTTTCACTCTTATGTGGATCCTGAGAAACTTAACAGGAACCCATGGGGGAGGGGAAGGAAAAAAAAAAAGAGGTTAGAGTGGGAGAGAGCCAAAGCATAAGAGACTGTTGAGAACTGAGAGCAAACTGAGGGTTGATGGGGGGTGGGAGGGAGGAGAGGGTGGGTGATGGGTATTGAGGAGGGCACCTTTTGGGATGAGCACTGGGTGTTGTATGGAAACCAATTTGACAATAAATTTCATATATAAATAAAAAAAATAAATAAAATTGATTCCAAAAAAAATAAAAAAAATAAATGTTCTATCTTTAAAAAAAAATAAAAATAAAAATATTTTTAAATTCCTCTTGATATTTCTTCTTTGATTCATGTGTTAATTAGAAGTGTATTGTTAATCTCCAAGTATTTTGGTATTTTCTGGCTATCTTTCTGTTATTGATTTCTACTTAAATTCCACTGTGGTCTGAGAGCACACATTATATGATTTTTTTTCTTTTAAACTTTTTAAGGTATATTTTAAATCTGTTAAGGTACATCTTAAATTTATTGAGGTGTATTATATGGCCCAGAATGTGGTCTATCTTGGTGAATGTTCCATATGAGCTAGAGAAGAATTTTACTCTGCTATTGTTGAATGAAGTCATCTATAGATGTCAATGAAATCCAGTTGATGGATGGTGCTGTTGAGTTCAACTATTTTTATTGATTTTCTGACTACTGTATCTGTCTGTTTCTGATAGAGGGGTGCTGAACTCTCCACCTACAAGTGGATTTATCTGTTTCTCCTTGCAGTTTTATCTGTTTTTGCCTCACGTGTTTTGATGCTCTGTTGTTAGGTGCAAACACATTGTCTTTTTAGAGTACTGATCTTTTTTTTTTTTTAATTTTTTTTCAACGTTTTTATTTATTTTTGGGACAGAGAGAGACAGAGCATGAACGGGGGAGGGGCAGAGAGAGAGGGAGACACAGAATCGGAAACAGGCTCCAGGCTCCGAGCCATCAGCCCAGAGCCCGATGCGGGGCTCGAACTCAGGGACCGCGAGATCGTGACCTGGCTGAAGTAGGACGCTTAACCGACTGTGCCACCCAGGCGCCCCTAGAGTACTGATCTTTTAATCATTATGTAATGCCTCTCTTTATGCCTGATAACTTTGCTTGCTCAAAAGCCTGCTCTGTCTGAAATTAATATAGCTACTCATGCTTTCTTTTGAGTACTGTTAGCATGGTATATCTTTCTTCATGCATTTATGTTTCATCTAATTGTGTTATTTAAAGTGAATTTCTTGTAGATATATAGTTGAATCTTATTTTTTTTTACATACTCTGACAATCTCTTTTAATTGGTATATTTAGATCATTGATGTTTAAAGTGATTATTGATATAGTTGGATTGTTACCTATAACATTTGTTGCTCTATTTGTTGCCTTTAATTTTTGTTCCAAATTTTGCCTTCCACATGTTTTCTGCCTTTTGTGTTTTTAACTGAGCATTTTATATGATTTCCTTTTGTCTGATATTTTAGTATATCAATTATACTTCTTATTTTACTCTTTTAGTGGCTGCTCTAGAGTTTGCAATATATAAGTACAGTGAATCCAAGTCTACTTTATTTTTTATTTTATTTTATTTTTAATCTCTACACCCAGTGAGGGGCTCGAACTCACAACCCTGAGATCAAGAGTTGCAAGCTCCACCAACTGAGCCAGCCAGGTGTTCCCAAGCCCACTTTAAAATAACACTACATGGGGCACCTGGGTGGCTCAGTCAGTTAAGCATCCATCCTCGGCTCAGGTCATGATCCCACGGTTTGTGAATTCGAGCCCCGCATCACCACTGTGCTGACAGCTCAGAGCCTGGAGCCTGCTTCAGATTCTGTGTCTCCCTCTCTCTCTTCCCTTCAGCCATTCTCTCTCTCTCTCTCTCTCTCTCTCTCAAAAATAAAACATTAAATTAAAAAAAATAACACTATACCAGTCCATGGATAGTGCAGGTACTGCAGGTACCTTATAATTACAAAATAATCCTAATTCCTCCCTCTTATGTCTTGTATCATTACTGTCATTCATTTCATTTATACATAAGCATACATTGTTGCCATTGTTGTTTTGAACAAATAATTTATCTATTAGAGCAATTAAGAAAAATAAAAGTTTTTATTTTACCTTTTTGTATTTATTCTTTGATGTTCTTCCTTTCTTTAGGTCCTAGTTTCTCACCTATATTATTTTCCTTCTCTCTGAAGAACTTTGTTTTGAGTATAGTTGACACACAATGTTACAGTAGTTTCAAATGTACAGCATAGTGATTTGACAAATTTCATATGCTGTGTTCACCACAAGCATAGCTACCATCTATCTCAATATATCAGTGTTAAAATATCATTGACTATATTCCTTATGATGTGACTTTTATTCTTGTGACGTATTCATGCTATAACTAGAAGCACTTTTAACATTTCTTGCAAGGCGGGTCTACTCGCAACAAATTCCCTTCATTTTTGTCTTAGAAAGTCTTTGTTTCTTCTTCGCTTTTGAAGGATAATTTCAAACGGTACAGAGTTTTAGGTCATTGGTTTTTTTTCACTTCATACTTTATATATTTCATTTCCCTCTCTTCTTGCATGGTTTATGAGAAGTCAGATATAATTCTTATCCTTGCTTCTCTATTGGTAAGATTTTTTTTTTCCTTTGGCTTTTTTCAAAACTTTTTCTTCTTTTTTTTTTTTTTTTTTTGCAGTTTGAATATGATATGCTTAGGTGTAGTTTTTTTTTCTTTTTTCTTTCTTTTTTTGTTTTTTGGCATTTATCCTGCTTGGTCTTCTCTGAGCTTCTTGGGTCTGTGGTTTGGTGTTGAACATGTGCCTCAGTTAATCCATCTGTAAGGTAGGGATTATAATAGCTACTTCAGGAGGTCATCGTGGGAATTAAGATTAATTCAATATATGACAAACAGTTACAAGAGTACCTGGAATGTAGTCAGTACTATGTAAGTGTTAACTATATTTAATAGACACTTGCTAAATAACAGGCTAAGTGCTTTTCATACAGTATCTCATTTCTTCCTCACAGCAGTCCTATCCTCAGGAGGTACCTATTATTATCCCCGTTTTACAGATGGGGCTATTGAGGCTTGTCTATGATCCCACAGCTTGTTAAGTGGCAGGTCTGGAACTCTTACTGAGATGTGTCTGGCTGCCAAGACCGTGCCTTAAATTACTAAGGAACGCACCTTAAGAAAGCGGTTGGATTCTAGTTAATCTCTATGGTCCCTTCCAGAACTAAAACTCTATTGTATGAAGTTGGCAATAATGCCAGAATAATACTGTGGTAAGGTGTACAGACATGGGATTCGGAAAGCCTGTGTTGAAGCAAGTCAGGCACACCCTCTGTTTCCTCTGCAGTGACATGAGGTTAATCCACCTACCTTTCCTACTGAGTTGTTTTGAGGATTGAATGAGCTGCTGTATGTAAAACATTTTACACACTGCTTTGTAACTGGTATTGGCATATAGTAGGTGCTCACAAAAGTTAGATAATAAAGGAGTTGTGATTTTTAAATCTTGTCCAGTAGTTATAGTATGGGGAAAAAGTCATGAAATGTTTTGATTTAGAGGTCCCCAAGCTGTCCAAGCAGGAGGGCATATGGTAGGAAACTGTTGATGTGGGGCTTGGTTAGAAGAGGTCAGACTAACTTACAGAATAGAACCCAGCCCTTGGGCTACGCAGAAGTCCTCCTGGGCAAGAAGCTGAGATGACTCTGGTATGTGGAGGTTGTATTTCCAGTGCTGGCGATCATAAGAGAGTTGGGACACTCTTGGGCATTGTGGCAGTGCTCTTATTTATGGTCAGTCTCATTCACAGGAAGGATTAAGTTGGAGGGAGTATTCCCAACATGGTTGGACCTGATTAGAGAGGAGGCAGATGGCCGTTAATCTGGACATCAGCTATGCCAGATAATTTTAGGACTGCCTGCTTTCTCAGCTTCTCAGAGTAAAAGGGCTTGCCCCAGTGATACACTTGGGCATGACATTTCTTAGAGCAGGGTAAAGGGATCTTTGCTTGTTGGAATCAGACGTGACAGCTGCCCTGGGGACCAGACCTATGGGACATGGTGAAGGGGGCCAAATTCCAGTGTCTCACATTTCATTTGTGTGTGTGTGTGTGTTTGTGTATAAATGTGTGTGTCCACAATTCTATTACTGCTATTTCATTCTCCTCTGAAGAAACAGAGGGATTAAAAGTAGAATTCTACTCCCTTGTTTTAGCTGCCTGAGTAGCCCTACCTCCAAAAATGTGAATTGTAATCTCAAAGCCCCTTGCCAGCCTCCTTCAGTAATCTCTGCTCATCACACAGCACATTCAACAATGTCACTGTTCTGGTTTTCAGGTCTCTCCCCTCAGTCAGTAAGTATGGATGGAGGGCATAGTATGTGCCCAACACTGTGTTATAATCTGAGAACACAAGAGTGATATAAGGTCCTGGCCCTCAGGGAGTTGAGAGCACTTAGGGTGATGGGGACCTTTAAGCAAGTAAGTACAACACTATGTAGTGGGCTATCAGAAAAGTGTCTTAGTTTGCCTTTCTTCTGAAACAGGCTGTGGAAAAAGGATTTGAGTATAAGTAGTTTATTTGGGAAGTGATTCCAAGAACCACTGGTAGAAAAGATCAGGGAATTGAGGAAGGGAACTGAAGAAAGCCTATCCAGGTAGTTACTACTCTAGGCAACTGGAGCTCAGCCTCCTCAGGGAGCTCTGGGAGACAGCATAAAACATGCCTTGTTCACCGCCCCCAAGGGGCCACCAGGTAGGCCAGTTAGCCATCACATCTCTTTTTATTGGTATTTGAAGGTTGCCTCGGGAACTTTAACTCCCTAGCACTTCTCCTGACCACCTGGCCAAATGCACTCTGATGGGCGGATATACAGCCCTGAGCGGGTTCACCGGTGTTCATACTAAGCAGCCTTCTGTGTAGAGGCGAAAGCCAAGGAGATGTGGGAAGGGCCCCAGCAGCATCTGCTAAAAGAAGTATGTTGGGTTTACAGTGAGGACACACAGGATTAGCCATTCCTAGCTCAGGTGATGAACAAAGAGTTCATAGAGAAGAGCTTTCCGGGCTGGAACAAAGGCACGGAGTGTTTGAAAGAATGCAGTGAATTTAATATGGCCGGCATGAGTGTCAGGTGTGGGAAAGAGTGCTGGGTGTGGGAAAGTAGCTGGCGCAGGTGAGGGGCAGCTTCAGTACCCCCATGCCAAACTACATTGCAGATTCTGCTGGAGATGCAGAGAGAGCCACAGAAGGTCTTTAAGAAGGCTTACGGCCCGGCCATGCTTGGTTTTTAGAAAGATCAGTCTGGCTATGGTAGCCATTTGCTTCCTGTGAGTTTTGTGTCTGTTTCCTATTTCTGTGAGCCTCACCCCAGTAGTGGCAGTTTGAATCATCCAGTTTGTGGTTTTCCCAGCGCTCATAATCAATCAGCCTTATTGTGTCCCTTCAGAGATGGGTGATGCCCCTCTCTGGGGATCTGGGTCACAGCCCCCTGGGATCCCTCATCCAGGCTTCTAGGTTTTGATAATCCCAGTCTCTCCCCTTCCATTCTCCCACATCCCTGGGGTGGCCTCTGATTCCTGCAGCTCCCATCTCTGTGTTATCTCAGCATCCCCTGCCTACCTTTTGCGTCCTCCAATACTCATTTCAGCAATTTCACCTCCAATTCCGGCTTTACCTCTGCTGAACTAACTGTGGTGCTTGTCTTTCTGCCTGGACCATGACTGATTGCAGAGAGGCACCGACGATGGAGTATCTGGGGTGTGGGCTTAGCTTGGAGACCATGAGTTTGCAGTTCACACACTTGTTTGATTTTCCCCCCAAACTCTTGATAGCCAAGGCATGTGGTTGGAATGATCTGACTTTGAGGGTTTGAAGAGGAAGATGTTCAAGAGGAGCCATAAGCAGCATCAGAGCCAGGTGGACCAGATAATAACAACAATAGCAGCAACAGCAGTAGCAACAATAATATAATTTTGTTTACTGTGTGCCAGGCACTGTTTTAAGTGCTTTGCGTACACTATTAACCTAATCCCCATGACAACCCTATGAGATAGGTATGTACTTTTATTCTCCATTTTACAAATGAAGACACCAAGGCACCAAGAAGCTAAGTAATGTGCCCAAGGTCAAATAGCTAGTAAGGGACAAAGTTGATATATGAACCTGGGGAGTTTACCCCCATACTTGAGGCCCATGATCATTACAAAGGGCGATTTTCCTGCCCTACTGTTCTGTGATTCCACGGAAATATGACTTAATGTCTCCATGACAATCTACAGCTTAACTGTAAGGTTTTAGTATTGATGTCACATTTCCAAGAAGCCCTTGCAGAAAGTCACAAAGTTGGGCTTAATCTCTGCAGCTGAAGCTGAAGAGAAAGCCAGAAGAGAAGGCATGGACTCCTAGGGGTGCAGCGTTCCCCTTCTGCAAAGGCACAGATGGAAACGAGACAGAGGAGTGGGGAGTTTATCATTCTCTGAAAGCTTAATTAGGTCATTGGTGAGGACAGAATATTAAAAAAAAAATCCCATCAGCTAAAGACCTATGGGATTTAATTCCCTCATTCCTGCTCCTTAGTCTTAGAATAAATGAAGCCTTTTTCTAGGTACAAAAATGATGTTGAAAAATGATTGATTGTCCTAATGAGGAAAGAGAACAGCTGCCTGAGCAGCAGATGTAACTTTTATAATCATTTCCTCTTCATTGGTTTTCTCCCTAATGACCCTGGCACTGATGATAGTATTTAAGAAGGAGGGTGTGTGATGGGCAGAGGCCTGGAATGATCAGGAAGCTTGGGTAAAGAGAGAAATGGTCGGTCTGACTCTCCTGATCGGCTGCATTTCTAACAAGTCCAAAGTTATGGCTGTTCTTCAGGTGGTTAAAGGTGACAACCAGAGTTTGTGGCAACACAAGGTCCCAGGACTGAGGGTCAGACCTGACAGAAAAACCACCCACAGCTATCACATGTACTTAAATCTGTTCTAGCTTCATGAAGGCCCTAGCGTGAATTGTCATGCAGAGAGGAACATCCCTACCAGGGGATATTTAGCAGCAAGCTGGCAAAGACACTGAAACGTGATAGCATATGCAGCAGAGCATGGGCCCTGGCTGGAAATCCTGCATTCAAATCCTGGCTTTACCACTTACCTGCTGTGTGACCAGCTGTACCTCACCGTGTAACCTTGAGCAAGATTCTCAATCTCTCTTTACCCTGGTTTCTAGCTTTGTGAACTAGAGCAAATTTCTTAGTCTCTCTGCACCTCAGTTTGCTAATCTGTAAAGTAAGGATGATAATACCTATTTCATGAGGTTGTTGAGGGGAATAAATAAGTAAATGTAAAGCACTCAGAACAGTTCCTGGTATATAGCAAGTCTATTTATATGTCATATAACATAAGTGGACTGCCATTGGCAAAATGTTGAGTCAGCCAGGTTTTTCTGCCATCTGCAAAAGTGTGATTCAGCAGGTTGTCTTCAATGCCTTCCACATTCTGGAATCTCTTCCTCTCTCCCTTCACCTTAGTGGCATGGGAATTCCCATCCCTCTGTTCTATTAAAATTTTTTAATGTTTGGGGCACTTGGGTGGCTCAGTTGGTTAAGCGGCCGACTTCCGCTCAGGTCATGATCTCACGGTCAGTGAGTTCAAGCCCTGCCATCGGGCTCTGTGCTGATAGCTCAGAGCCTGGAGCCTGTTTCCAGTTCTGTGTCTCCCTCTCTCTGACCCTCCCCCGTTCATGCTCTGTCTCTCTGTCTCAAAAATAAATAAACGTTAAAAAAATTTTTTTTAATGTTTATTTTTGAGAGAGAGAGAGAGATAGAGAATGTGAGGGGGGAGGGGCAGAGAGAGAAGGAGACACAGAATCCGAAGCAGGCTCCAGGCTCTGAGCTATCAGCACAGAGCCTGACGCGGGGCTCGAACCCGTAAACCACAAGATCATGACCTGAGCCGAAGTCGGAGGTTTAACCGACTGAGCCACCCAGGTGCCCCTTCCCATTGTTCTCTTATTCTGTACAAATATTCTACATCTCAGTAGGGGCTGAAAACCCCAATTTGTGGGGAGTTGCTAGTGACTCAAACTTCATTGGGTTCCTCCTCTTAACCTTAAATCAAGGGGCTCATGGCATTTCAGTGCCACTCCATTCCCATTCTGACAACCAGTTTTGTGTGGACTTTCCTGCTGCTCCCCCACCACAGCTCAGAAATCCACAACTTGTGGTTCTCCTGTCTGGGACCCCAGACCCACACTACCACATCCTGTTCAGGTGCTCCCGAAATTGAATCCCCAAAGCAGTTGTCTGTTTGGCCTATGGGCATAGCCGTTGTTCTGGACGTATTGGACCAGACCTGCTTCGTAATTCTCTTGTCCATGTATCAGAAGAGCTGTCCTAAATTTTAGTTTGGTTCAGGTAGATACAGTTATCCCTAATGTTAAAGAGCAAAATTTCTTTTAGTTTTCCAAGTGTTTGTTTTCATTTCTTTTGGCATGATACCTCTGTTTTCTAACTGGGTAAAATCAGTTTTGGTTTCCTATACTAGGAAACCTATGTTAAATTGGCATCAAAAATATGAGAAGTTAATAGCCCCACATAAAGGAAGGGCCCAGTGGCAGGGCAGTGATCAGCCCTGGTTCAGTCAAAGCTCTGACTTATTTTCTCTTGAGAATTTCTTAGCTCTCCTCCACAGAGTGGCTTGATTGTCAGGCTGGTAGAGGGTACTTCAGCACCCCTGGGGGCTTAGATCCACACCCCAAAATACCTAAGGAAGACAGGAACTGGCTCTCTTTTAAGTGCCCCAGAAGTATCCTTTTGTGCCTCATTGGCCCAAATGCAGTCATACACCAACCTCCAGATAATCCAGGAGTCTGGGAGAAGGCCATGTGCTAACAGATTTTGGCCTGGGAGTCTGAGCCAATCACTGTCCAAGGGGCTGTAATTACATTTAGCCCAATTAGCCCCACCAATAGTATTGGGGATGAGTCAGCTTCCTTTCACAGGTGGAGGTGGGTGGGGAGGAAAGACCCCTAAACAGAAGTCTGTGATATTAGCAGGAAGTGAGCATTGTCAGGATGCTAGGTAGGTGACTGGGAAATTAACCTTCATGATGGCCTCTACTGATTTTTGTTTCTGTGTATTCGTATTTCCCTACACTGAACAGGGCTGAGGTATTTCACCAATAGGATATTGCAAAAGTGGGACTTTGGAGGTGAGGTGCTAAAAACATTGGGGCCTCTAGTGCACCTGGGCGACTCAGTCGGTTGAGTGTCCGACTTGGGCCCAAGTCTTGATCTCGTGGTTTCTGAGATCGAGCCCCACATTGGGCTCTCTGCTGTTAGCACAGAGTCTGCTTCAGATCCTCTGTCCCCCTCTCTCTGCCCCTCCCCCACTCAGGCTCCCTCAAAAATAAACATTAAAAAAAAAAAAAAGCACTGGGGCCTCTGCCTTGGGTTATTCCCTCTGGGGGCAGCCAGTCACTAGGCACTCTGTAGCTCTGTGCAGAAGACCCCAGGGAGAGGAACTGAGGCCTATGGACAGAAGCCTGCACCAGTTTGCCAGCCATGGGTGTGAGCTATCTTGGAAGTGAATCCTCATCCAACTCTAGTCAAGCTGACATCTTAATGCAGCCTCATGAGAGACCCTGAGCCAAAACCACTCAGCTAAACTGCTCATGAACTGAACTTCAGAAAAACATGAGAAATGATAAATGATTCTTGATTTAAGCCCCTAAACTTGAGAATGATTTGTTACACACTATGATACAACTAGAAAACTGACCTTCAATGGAAATTACACCAATCTTTTTTTTAGATCCAAGGGGCTTCCTTCCTCCCTTTCCTTTTCTTCCTAAATATTTTGAAATGAAATGAGTGCTTTATATAAAAAAAAAATCCCTACCTTTACTCCCCATTTCTTCCACTACTTCATGTGGCTGCTAACCAAATATGTTTTCTGAGGAGTTTGACCTGAGTTCTTCAAAAATTCAGAATTTCCAAGTTGTGCCACAGACAAGAATGGTCTGGAAAACACTAAACTGGGAAGCTGCCCGAATAACAAAGTGGAAAGTTTACCAGCCCTATCCAAACAGTGTAGAGGGAGTTCTTAATGCATATGGCCTATACTAAGTTGGAAAAACACGTTTGACTTCACAAATAATCAAGATAGAATTCCCCTCTGGAAATACGATAAAGCTAAAAAGGATTGTAACATCTCATTTACTTTTTTCTTGATTATAAAGGTAAAAACTTCTTATTATAGAATATGTGGGGGATAAATGCTGAAAAGAAGAAACTAGAAACCATCTGTAATCTTACTAGAGAGACTACTATTAACATTTCTTCATTGTTTTCCCCCATGCATTTCACTATAAAATCATGATATGAAAAATACAGTTTTATGTCCTGCTTTTTCCATTTTGTTCTGAGTGTTTTCTCATGTGGTTAAATATTCCTTGAAAACCTGTTCTTTAATGGATACTTAAGATTTTATAAAATAAATGTGCCATCATTTACTTAGCCATTCTTCTAAATTATTCCCCATTTTTTTTCTATTACAGAGAAAGCTGGGGGGACAATTCTTAGACATTCATCATTGCCTACTTGTCTGCTTATCTCCTTAGTGTAATTTCTAGAAGTAGAATTATTGGGTCAAGTTTATGGTGACTTTCTAAAGCCATTGATCCATATTGCCAAGTTGCCCTTGAGGAAGCCTTACCAATTTATAGTGCTTGAAGAAGGCTATGAGACTGTTTATGTCACCACACATTTGTCAAAAGAGAGTAGTTACAAATTATAATTTGTAAATTATTATCAATTTGAAAGGTGAAAATAGTATCTTGTTTTAATTAGCATCCTTTTATTAGTTGGAAGCTGACCATTCTCTCACACATTTATTAACCATCTATATTTCTTTTTTTGTGAAGCATCTATCATAAACTTCACTTGTTTTTTCCATTAGGATTTCATCTTTTAAAAGAAACTGATTTTAAAATACCTAATAAGATTCAATATAGTACTGATATTTTCCCTGCTTGCTCATTAGCCTTTTAATTTTATTTATGGAGTTTTTATTTTTAAATGCTTATTTATTTATTTTTGAGTGGGGTGAGGGGCAGAGAGAGAGAGAGAGACAGACAGAAAGGATCTGCAGCAGGCTCCAGGCTTTGAGCTGTTAGCACAGAGCCCGATGTGGGGCTTGAACCCACAAACTGTGAGATTATAACCCAAGCTGAAGTCAGATACTTAACTGACTGAGCCACCCAGGCACCCCTTTTATGGAGTTTTTAGATGATCATATTGATCTTTTTCTCTACTTTTTTTCCTTTTAATTCCAGTGTAATTAACATACAGTGTTACATTAGTTTCAGATGTATAATACAGTGATTCAATAATTCCATATATTATTCAGTGCTCATCAAAAGAAGTGTACTCTTAATCTTTTTCACCTGTTTTACCAATCTCCCACCCACTTCCTCTCTGGTAACTACCAGCTTGTTCTGTGTACTTCAGAGTCTGTTCTTTGGCTCTCTCTCTCTTTTTTTCCCCTTTGCTCATTTGTTATGCCTGAATAATATTCCATTGCATATTCTTTATCTTTTCACCTATTGATGGACATTTAGATTGCTTCTATAAATTGGCTATTGTAAATAATGCTACTATAAACATAGCAGTGCATGTATCCCTTTGAATTAGTGTTTTCATATTCTTTGGGTAAATACCCAGTAGTGGATTACTGGATCCTATGGTAGTTCTGTTTTTATTTTTATTTTTTTTTTTGAGGAACCTCCATACCGTCTGCCACAGTGGCTGCACCAGTTTACACTCCCACCAACAGTGCATGGGTGTTCCTTTTTCTCCACATCTTCAACCCTTGTTATTTCTTGTGTTAATTTTAGCCATTCTGACAGGTGTTGAGGTAATATCTTATTGTGGTTTAGGTTTGCATTTCCCTGATGATGAATGATGTTGAGTATCTTTTCATGTATCTGTTGACCATCTGTGGTTCGTTGGAGAAATGTCTGTTCCTGTCTTCTGCCGATATTTTATTTTATTTTATTTTATTTTATTTGGAAACTGATGAATGCTCTTTATTGGATAGACTTAAATTGTCATGATGTATACATCAAAATTTCTTCTAAGATAATCTTGAAAATTCATGATATAACGTACTTGATAGCTAGGTTGTGAAGTTTCCTTTTTTTTAAATATGAAATTTATTGTCAAATTGATTTCCATACAACACCCACTCATCCCAACAGGTGCCCTCCTCAATGCCCATCACCCATTTTCCACTCCCTCCCACCCCCCATCAACGCTCAGTTTATTCTCAGTTTTTAAGAGTCTCTTATGCTTTGCTTCCCTCCCTCTTTAACGTTTTCCCCCCTTCCCCTTCCCACTGGTCTTCTGTTAAGTTTCTCAGGATCCACATATGAGTGAAAACGTACGGTATCTGTCTTTCTCTGTATGGCTTATTGCACGTAGCATAACACTCTCCAATTCCATCCATGTTGCTACAAAGGCCATATTTCATTCTTTCTCATTGCTACTTAGTATTCCATTGTGTATATAAACCACAATTTTATCCATTCATCAGTGGATGGACATTTAGGCTCTTTCCATAATTTGGCTATTGTTGAAACTGCTGCTCTAAACATTGGGGTAAAGTGCCCCTGTGCATCAGCACTCCTGTATCCCTTGGGTAAATTGCTAGCAGTTCTATTGCTGTGTCATAGGGTAGATCTATTTTTAATTTTTTGAGGAACCTCCATACTGTTTTCCAGAGCCGCTACACCAGTTTGCATTCCCACCAACAGTGCAAGAGGGTTCCCGTTTCTCCACATCCTCTCCAGCATCTATAGTCTCCTGATTCGTTCATTTTGGCCACTCTGACTTGCGTGAGGTGATATCTGAGTGTGGTTTCGGTTTGTATTTCCCTGATGAGGAGTGACGTTGAGCATCTTTTCATGTGCTTGTTGGCCATCTGGATGTCTTCTTTAGTGAAGTGTCTATTCATGTCTTCTGCCCATTTCTTCACTGGATTATTTGTTTTTCAGGTGTGGAGTTTGGTGAGTTCTTTATACATTTTGGATACTAGCCCTTTGTCTGATATGTCATTTGCAAATATCTTTTCCCATTCCATTGGTTGCCTTTTAGTTGTGTTGATTGTTTCCTTTGCTATACAGAAGCTTTTTATCTTCATGAGGTCCCAATAGTTCATTTTTGCTTT
>NW_024416852.1:0-5661 GCF_014898765.1 Herpailurus yagouaroundi | reverse complement strand
GCAGTTATGTTGGGAGAATTTCAAGAATTTCCAATGTCTCTGTACATAGTCCTTATATTTGTCTATAGGTTTCTACAAAAGCAGTTTCCTTTTATTAAGAAAATTCTTTGACCTTCTATCTCCTTACTGCGCTTCTCACTTACTCTGTTCCAGCCACAGTGTATTTTTGCTCTTCTTCCAACCCTCACATACTCTTAATGTCAGTAGGTTTGCATTTGCCTCTTCCTTCTACTGTAGTGCTCTTTTTCCAGATATCTGCGTGGTTTGCTTCCTGTTGTACCTCAGGTCTCTACTGAGCTGTCTCTTTACAGGAAATTTTATTTTGTAAAGTTTATTTTATGAATATCTTTATAATTCTTTTTAAAAAATTTTTAAATGTTTATTTTTGAGAGAGAGAGAGAGAGAGCGAGTGAGCAGGGGAGGGGCAGAAAGAGAGAGAGAGAGAGAGACAGGGAGACAGAGAGACAGAGAGACAGACACACAGAATCCCAAGCAAGCTCCAGGGTCTGAGCTGTCAGCACAGAGCCCGACTCGGGCCTTGAACTCACAAACTGCAAGATCATTATCTGAGCAGAAGTGGGACGCTAATTGCGCGTCCGGGCGCCTCTATCTTAATTAAAATTGTAGTTAGTCCCTCATGTTTTGCTTTATAGTTTTCCTTCATATTATCTTGATGTTATATGTATTTTTTGTTTGTTTGTTTAGAAGAGTAACATATTTCTTCTCTCTAGAATGTGGTTTAGTGAAGACAGAGATTTTGTTGTTTAACCCTGTATCCTGTATTTTAACAGAGCCAGACACAGGAGGATTGATCGAATCATCTAATGATGCTTGTTAAATATGTTGTCCGAGTAATTGTTTAAAGATGTTTCTAGCTATACTTCATCTCCATTTCTGAGAGTGGGATGTGAACATTTTTCATAATGATTGTGAATCTATCAGTTTCTCTTTGATGTGTAAATGTTTGCTTTATAAAATGTGAGAAGTTCTGTTGAGGTATCTTGGTAAATTAATCTTTTTATTATTAAATAATGGCAGCCAAGTTTAAGCCACTTACATTTACTGTGAAAACTTACATTTGTATTTAATTTTTATCTTGTTACTTTATTTTCTGTCTATTACATATTGTTTTATTTTTCCTTTGGCCCATTTTGGTTTGGTCAAATGTTCCTCATCTCTTCTTTCCCCTTTGTTGTAAAGTTTTCTTTTAAATTTAAACATAACTACTTAATAAATTCTACAGCTAAATATCCTTTCCCTTTTTCCATGAGCCCTAAAATGAACCTTGGAATCCTTTAGCCCCAGTCACCTTCTTACCCAGTCCATGTGGTTTCTTACTTAGTTCTGTTTCTTTCCCCTTCCCTCATGAAGTTTGAAACGATGCTGTTTTGCCTGCTTGATCTGTTGTATTAGCTAATTTCTAATATTAAATCATACTTTCTTTCTAATATTAAGTCATACTTTCATTTTGGTGATATTTACTATTGTTTTACTTAGTTTTGTTTTTTTTTTTTTTCTTCCCCAACCATAGTTTGTAGATATATTTGTTAGGATTTTGGTTCCAAGTGTTTTCTTTTAAAGTCTTTTGTGGGTAGGAGTGACCTTTTGACAATTTGCAATAGTTCATATCGAAAATCATTTAGACTTTGATTGCTTTACCTTAAAAAAATTCTCATGTTACATCTCTTTTATTGTTTTTGATTAATATCATTTAAAAGAAAGATTTAAGTAGATTTCCTATTTAAATTTTCTATTTTCTATTGTTTTAATTTTTCTATTGTTTAAAAAAGCTTTTGTTTAGTTTTTTCTTATTATTAATCCTTTATTGTTTTCTACTCTTGAGAGTTTTTCATCTTAAATAGTGAGTTTTGTGACTTTGAGTAATGAAATAATTTAAAGCTCTGAAATTGAATACTGCTGTCAATTTCTAAGTTTTAAAAATATATAACTTCTTGTTTTTCTTATTTTATGTGTTAAAAAAGTGGATTTTTTTGGACTAATTTCTATCCTTAATTTCTGAGACTTCACAAAATTTAAAGGCATTTTTTTAAATTGCATTAAGTCAAAGACTCACTTTTTCATGACTCTTGTGTTTATTTTACTTTACTGAAGTGAATTTTGTAAATTAAGTTGCACCACATTTGTAAGGTGTGTGATTAGATTATGTTCAACATTTACAGAATTTATTTATTTATTTATTTTTGAGTGGTTTGCAAGGGTCTGCATCACTTTTATGTACGGAAGCATCTTAAAAATACGCTTCTCGGGGCGCCTGGGTGGCGCAGTCGGTTAAGCGTCCGACTTCAGCCAGGTCACGATCTCCCGGTCCGTGAGTTCGAGCCCCGCGTCAGGCTCTGGGCTGATGGCTCAGAGCGTGGAGCCTGTTTCCGATTCTGTGTCTCCCTCTCTCTCTGCCCCTCCCCCGTTCATGCTCTGTCTCTCTCTGTCCCAAAAATAAATAAACGTTGAAAAAAAAAAATACGCTTCTCTGGGCATCACTACTCAATTTCACTAGGTAGAGAGGTATGTAACCTGGCATACGAACTTTGAAAAGAAGTTCAAGTTCATTAGGTGGTTAAAAAACTCCTGGTATACACAGAGGGTCATCTCACGGTCAGCTCAAGAGAGGAACAGGGCCTAAAATAAAGAATACTTTAAAAAGTGAGTTGTGATGACAAAATATATCATTCTGGGCTGTATTCACATTTGTGTAAGGAAGGGCTGGGTTTGAAGGAGAAATGAGTCTAAAGTGTTATATTTGCCATTGGATATGGTATAATGTAGTTAAAATTGCCTAAATTGTTTGATTTTGTATACCTTCAACTTTTTATGTATGTTAAATATAATTATAAGCCTTAACATTTATAATTCTATGTATTTATTTCTATATAGGCCTCGAAGTAGAGGAAAAATTACAGTGGAAGATGAGGACAGCATGGATGGACTGGAGACAACAGAAACAGAAAATATTGTGGAAACAGGTATCAAACTTAACAGTTTTAAAAATGTACATCATAATTTGCATAATTAGCATTTGTCTGTATACTGAGTTCTAAAATTTACATCTGCTGAAGTAGTTTGATAGGTTATGACAGTGAAAAAACTGAGTTCTCTTTTTTTCCTGACAGTGTTGATTTAGTGGAAAGTATTTAATATCTATAGAGAAATGTTTCTATTGAAGCAAAATTAAAACTGGGTTAAGCAGTAGTTCCAGGTCATCAGTTTGATAGTTTGTAGTATATTTCTTTTATGAACCACCCAGCGTTTGTTTGAAGCTTATTGTGTTAATATATGTGTGAGGGGAAAAATATACCCCATTAACTAATGGTATTGTGAAATGCTGGGTTAAACCAGACCAAATGCTTTCTGGTCTTTTGGACGTTTGGGTGCCTTAAAGAAGCTAATGTGTATTGTGGATCTGCAAAGGGAAGATACTTCCAAAATTTATAGAGTTAGTGATTTAAAATGTCAAAAGGACGAGGTTTCATATTGTATTCAGAAGGCATCTATGTGAGATGGTCTCTCGTTGGCAGTGGTTTTTAACCGTTGTTTGATAGAGTTTAGACACAGTGATCGGCTTTTTCTCTGAAGTTGAATGTTGTCTTCCTGTTGCTCACAGAATGTCATACAGTTTTTAGAGAAAAGTTAGAAATTGCTGTATCTTGAAACACAATTTTCCATAAGATACTTCCAGTGTGTTGGTGCTCTACAGCTGTAATTCTTGGAAGGCCTTCACGTGTTCTCCAGTTCTCATCCCTCTTTCTTTTCCAGTAGGGTCTCAGTAGGTAGAGTTCCGGCTGTAGCTTGGAATGCACAGTTCCACATTTTGCCATTTTGCTGCGGATTTGTTACCACATTGGTTTAAACTTGAATTTATATAAGTGCCCCACTAGTTACTTTTCAGGATTTTTTTCCTAAAATTTTTTCTGTACTGTATACTGTTACTTTCTAGTGGAAGGTCTTTTTGAAGTCTTAAGTGACATTTTTCAACATAGCGATTGCTTATGAGTTGCTTTAAATTTTTTTTTTTTCAACGTTTATTTATTTTTGGGACAGAGAGAGACAGAGCGTGAACGGGGGAGGGGCAGAGAGAGAGGGAGACACAGCATCGGAAACAGGCTCCAGGCTCCGAGCCATCAGCCCAGAGCCCGACGCGGGGCTCGAACTCACGGACCGCGAGATCGTGACCTGGCTGAAGTCGGACGCTGAACTGACTGCGCCACCCAGGCGCCCCGTTTATGAGTTGCTTTAAACCAGTGCTACCAGACTGTGCCACAGGCCCCATTTTGGGCATTTAACAGCAGTCTTCCCGAGTACTTTCCCTCATTCTCCAAAAATTTAGCATCTGCCTTTCTCCTTTCCCCTGCTCCTCCCATTGTGATTTTAATAATCTGTTCAGTACCCAGACCTCTTGGCTCCTGGATTTCCTTAAAGTTCCTATTCTGCAACCCACCTCAGTCCTCTTAATGTAGGGCCATAAGAAGGTCCTACATTATTAGCCTTTGTCGTCTCGCTTGTTATCAGGATTGCTGTTTCACTTCCAGGATCTCGGCATCAACTGTCCTACCCTCTGACTGCTACCCCTTCTTTTTCCAGCTCGTTTTCTCCCAGTATTCTCACATCATAATTCTTCAACCATGTCGAGTCCTCCAATCCACTGATCTTAGCGATGGGTTGTTACCCTCCTCCACTAGCTCCGAGTTTGTGACCCATTGTTGGAGTCATCGTCTCAACTTTAACTTTTTTTACCACCCTCTGATTGGTTTCCTTTTATTACAAAACCTAAATTCTGCAATGTAGCAGCTGAAAATGGCTGGAGAAAAACATAAACTTGGTCACTGGTTTCATTTTAAATTTATGACTTCAAATCTCAAGTGCGTGTGATTGCCACCCTACACTCATTCCACGTGTACTTAGAAATTTCCTCTTGGGGCGCCTGGGTGGCGCAGTCGGTTAAGCGTCCGACTTCAGCCAGGTCACGCTCTCGCGGTCCGTGAGTTCGAGCCCCGCGTCGGGCTCTGGGCTGATGGCTCGGAGCCTGGAGCCTGCTTCCGATTCTGTGTCTCCCTCTCTCTCTGCCCCTCCCCTGTTCATGCTCTGTCTCTCTCTGTCCCCCCAAAAAATAAATAAAAAACGTTGAAAAAAAAAATCAAAAAAAAAAAAAAAAAAAAAAAAAAATTTCCTCTCCCAGTATCAGTGATGATTCTTTCATCACCTTCTCTTCTCTTTTCAAACTTCTAACACCTCTTCCCATTTTTCATTTTTAAATTATTAATGATCTTGCTTATTTCAATGGAAAAAAAAAATAGAGGTAACCAGGGAAGAGATGCTCTACTTACCCGCCATCGCATCTTCTTTCCCGCTTCCAGTCCCTTCCATGCATTTTACCTTCACTACTGTTAAAATTTAGGGGTGAAACGTCTGGTTATCAAAGGTCAGCTCTGCTGCATGTCCTGGATTCTCTGTCTTCCTCTCATAGGGACCTTGCACCCTCCTTTCCTTGGCTTCTTGCATCATGCATTTCCTGTCTCAGTGAATCATTTCCATTAGCATTTGAACGTGCTGCAGTATTGCCTTTCCTGAAAACAAACACCCTCCCTTGATCAGAGGTCCCTTTCCAGGTACTATGTTGCTTTTTTTTTTTTTTATTTTTTAATTTTT
>NW_024416851.1:0-1704 GCF_014898765.1 Herpailurus yagouaroundi | reverse complement strand
ATCAAGGGACTAAGGAACAGTCACGAGGAGCTGAAAAACGCTTTAAACGAAATGCATAACAAAATGGAAACCACCACGGCTCGGATTGAAGAGGCAGAGGAGAGAATAGGTGAACTAGAAGATAAAGTTATGGAAAAAGAGGAAGCTGAGAAAAAGAGAGATAAAAAAATCCAGGAGTATGAGGGGAAAATTAGAGAACTAAGTGATACACTAAAAAGAAATAATATACGCATAATTGGTATCCCAGAGGAGGAAGAGAGAGGGAAAGGTGCTGAAGGGGTACTTGAAGAAATAATAGCTGAGAACTTCCCTGAACTGGGGAAGGAAAAAGGCATTGAAATCCAAGAGGCACAGAGAACTCCCTTCAGACGTAACTTGAATCGATCTTCTGCACGACATATCATAGTGAAACTGGCAAAATACAAGGATAAAGAGAAAATTCTGAAAGCAGCAAGGGGTAAACGTGCCCTCACATATAAAGGGAGACCTATAAGACTCGTGACTGATCTCTCTTTTGAAACTTGGCAGGCCAGAAAGAGTTGGCACGAGATTTTCAGTGTGCTAGACAGAAAAAATATGCAGCCGAGAATCCTTTATCCAGCAAGCCTGTCATTTAGAATAGAAGGAGAGATAAAGGTCTTCCCAAACAAACAAAAACTGAAGGAATTTGTCACCACTAAACCAGCCCTACAAGAGATCCTAAGGGGGACCCTGTGAGACAAAGTACCAGAGACATCACTACAAGCATAAAACATACAGACATCACAATGACTCTAAACCCATATCTTTCTATAATAACACTGAATGTAAATGGATTAAATGCGCCAACCAAAAGACATAGGGTATCAGAATGGATAAAAAAACAAGACCCATCTATTTGCTGTCTACAAGAGACTCATTTTAGACCTGAGGACACCTTTAGATTGAGAGTGAGGGGATGGAGAACTATTTATCATGCTACTGGAAGCCAAAAGAAAGCTGGAGTAGCCATACTTATATCAGACAAACTAGACTTTAAATTAAAGGCTGTAACAAGAGATGAAGAAGGACATTATATAATAGTGACAGGGTCTATCCATCAGGAAGAGCTAACAATTATAAATGTCTATGCGCCGAATACCGGAGCGCCCAAATATATAAAACAATTACTCATAAACACAAGCAACCTTATTGATAAGAATGTGGTCATTGCAGGGGACTTTAACACCCCACTTACAGAAATGGATAGATCATCTAGACACACGGTCAATAAAGAAACAAGGGCCCTGAATGAGACATTGGATCAGATGGACTTGACAGATCTATTTAGAACTCTGCACCCCAAAGCAACAGAATATACTTTCTTCTCGAGTGCACATGGAACATTCTCCAAGATAGATCATATACTGGGTCACAAAACAGCCCTTCATAAGTTTACAAGAATTGAAACCATACCATGCATACTTTCAGACCACAATGCTATGAAGCTTGAAATCAACCACAGGAAAAAGTCTGGAAAACCTCCAAAAGCATGGAGGTTAAAGAACACCCTACTAACGAATGAGTGGGTCAACCAGGCAATTCGAGAAGAAATTAAAAAATATATGGAAACAAACGAAAATGAAAATACAACAATCCAAACGCTTTGGGACACAGCGAAGGCAGTCCTGAGAGGAAAATACATTGCAATCCAGGCCTATCTCAAGAAACAAGAAAAATCCCAAA
>NW_024416850.1:0-1281 GCF_014898765.1 Herpailurus yagouaroundi | reverse complement strand
GGATACAAAATCAATGTACAGAAATCAGTTGCATTCTTATACACTAACAATGAAGCAACAGAAAGACAAATAAAGAAACTGATCCCATTCACAATTGCACCAAGAAGCATAAAATACCTAGGAATAAATCTAACCAAAGATGTAAAGGATCTGTATGCTGAAAACTATAGAAAGCTTATGAAGGTAATTGAAGAAGATTTAAAGAAATGGAAAGACATTCCCTGCTCATGGATTGGAAGAATAAATATTGTCAAAATGTCAATACTACCCAAAGCTATCTACACATTCAATGCAATCCCAATCAAAATTGCACCAGCATTCTTCTCGAAACTAGAACAAGCAATCCTAAAATTCATATGGAACCACAAAAGGCCCCGAATAGCCAAGTAATTTTGAAGAAGAAGACCAAAGCAGGAGGCATCACAATCCCAGACTTTAGCCTCTACTACACAGCTGTCATCATCAAGACAGCATGGTATTGGCACAAAAACAGACACATAGACCAATGGAATAGAATAGAAACCCCAGAACTAGACCCACAAACGTATGGCCAACTCATCTTTGACAAAGCAGGAAAGAACATCCAATGGAAAAAAGACAGTCTCTTTAACAAATGGTGCTGGGAGAACTGGACAGCAACATGCAGAAGGTTGAAACTAGACCACTTTCTCACACCATTCACAAAAATAAACTCAAAATGGATCAAGGACCTGAATGTGAGACAGGAAACCATCAAAACCTTAGAGGAGAAAGCAGGAAAAGACCTCTCTGACCTCAGCCGTAGCAATCTCTTACTCGACACATCCCCAAAGGCAAGGGAATTAAAAGCAAAAGTGAATTACTGGGACCTTATGAAGATAAAAAGCTTCTGCACAGCAAAGGAAACAACCAACAAAACGAAAAGGCAACCAACGGAATGGGAAAAGATATTTGCAAATGACATATCGGACAAAGGGCTAGTATCCAAAATCTATAAAGAGCTCACCAAACTCCACACCCGAAAAGCAAATAACCCAGTGAAGAAATGGGCAGAAAACATGAATAGACACTTCTCTAAAGAAGACATCCGGATGGCCAACAGGCACATGAAAAGATGTTCAGCGTCGCTCCTTATCAGGGAAATACAAATCAAAACCACACTCAGGTATCACCTCACACCAGTCAGAGTGGCCAAAATGAACAAATCAGCAGACTATAGATGCTGGAGAGGATGTGGAGAAACGGGAACCCTCTCGCACTGTTGGTGGGAATGCAAATTGGTGCAGCCGCTCTGGAAAGCAG
>NW_024416849.1:2088-2796 GCF_014898765.1 Herpailurus yagouaroundi | reverse complement strand
CATCTTTTCATGTGCCTGTTGGCCATCTGGATGTCTTCTTTAAAGAAGTGTCTATTCATGTTTTCTGCCCATTTCTTCACTGGGTTATTTGCTTTTCGGGTGTGGAGTTTGGTGAGCTCTTTATAGATTTTGGATACTAGCCCTTTGTCCGATATGTCATTTGCAAATATCTTTTCCCATTCCGTTGGTTGCCTTTTAGTTTTGTTGGTTGTTTCCTTTGCTGTGCAGAAGCTTTTTATCTTCATAAGGTCCCAGTAATTCACTTTTGCTTTTAATTGCCTTGCCTTTGGGGGTGTGTCGAGTAAGAGATTGCTACGGCTGAGGTCAGAGAGGTCTTTTCCTGCTTTCTCCTCTAAGGTTTTGATGGTTTCCTGTCTCACATTCAGGTCCTTGATCCATTTTGAGTTTATTTTTGTGAATGGTGTGAGAAAGTGGTCTAGTTTCAACCTTCTGCATGTTGCTGTCCAGTTCTCCCAGCACCATTTGTTAAAGAGACTGTCTTTTTTCCATTGGATGTTCTTTCCTGCTTTGTCAAAGATGAGTTGGCCATACGTTTGTGGGTCTAGTTCTGGGGTTTCTATTCTATTCCATTGGTCTATGTGTCTGTTTTTGTGCCAATACCATGCTGTCTTGATGATGACAGCTTTGTAGTAGAGGCTAAAGTCTGGGATTGTGATGCCTCCTGCTTTGGTCTTCTTCTTCAAAATT
>NW_024416849.1:695-1988 GCF_014898765.1 Herpailurus yagouaroundi | reverse complement strand
GTCTTGATGATGACAGCTTTGTAGTAGAGGCTAAAGTCTGGGATGGTGATGCCTCCTGCTTTGGTCTTCTTCTTCAAAATTATTTTGGCTCTTTGGGGCCTTTTGTGGTTCCATATGAATTTTAGGATTGCTTGTTCTAGTTTTGAGAAGAATGCTGGTGCAATTTTGATTGGGATTGCATTGAATGTGTAGATAGCTTTGGGTAGTATTGACATTTTGACACTATTTATTCTTCCAATCCATGAGCAGGGAATGTCTTTCCATTTCTTTAAATCTTCTTCAATTACCTTCATAAGCTTTCTATAGTTTTCAGCATACAGATCCTTTACATCTTTGGTTAGATTTATTCCTAGGTATTTTATGCTTCTTGGTGCAATTGTGAATGGGATCAGTTTCTTTATTTGTCTTTCTGTTGCTTCATTGTTAGTGTATAAGAATGCAAGTGATTTCTGTACATTGATTTTGTATCCTGCAACTTTGCTGAATTCATGTATCAGTTCTAGCAGACTTTTGGTGGAGTGTGTCGGATTTTCCACGTATAATATCATGTCATCTGCAAAAAGCGAAAGCTTGACTTTATCTTTGCCAATTTTGATGCCTTTGATTTCCTTTTGTTGTCTGATTGCTGATGCTAGAACTTCCAGCACTATGTTAAACAACAGCGGTGAGAGTGGGCATCCCTGTCGTGTTCCTGATCTCAGGGAAAAAGCTCTCAGTTTTTCCCCGTTGAGGATGATGTTAGCTGTGGGCTTTTCATAAATGGCTTTTATGATCTTTAAGTATGTTCCTTCTATCCCGACTTTCTCAAGGGTTTTTATTAAGAAAGGGTGCTGGATTTTGTCAAAGGCCTTTTCTGCATCGATTGACAGGATCATATGGTTTTTCTCTTTTTTTTTGTTAATGTGATGTATCACGTTGATTGATTTGTGAATGTTGAACCAGCCCTGCATCCCAGGAATGAATCCCACTTGATCATGGTGAATAATTCTTTTTATATGCCGTTGAATTCGATTTGCTAGTATCTTATTGAGAATTTTGGCATCCATATTCATCAGGGATATTGGCCTGTAGTTCTCTTTTTTTTACTGGGTCTCTGTCTGGTTTAGGAATCAAAGTAATACTGGCTTCATAGAATGAGTCTGGAAGTTTTCCTTCCCTTTCTATTTCTTGGAATAGCTTGAGAAGGATAGGTATTATCTCTGCTTTAAACGTCTGGTAGAACTCCCCTGGGAAGCCATCTGGTCCCGGACTCTTATTTGTTGGGAGATTTTTGATAACCGATTCAATTTCTTC
>NW_024416849.1:0-595 GCF_014898765.1 Herpailurus yagouaroundi | reverse complement strand
AGGAATTTGTCCATTTCTTCCAGGTTGTCCAATTTGTTGGCATATAATTTTTCATAGTATTCCCTGATAATTGTTTGTATCTCTGAGGGATTGGTTGTAATAATTCCATTTTCATTCATGATTTTATCTATTTGGGTCATCTCCCTTTTCTTTTCGAAAAGCCTGGCTAGAGGTTTGTCAATTTTGTTTATTTTTTCAAAAAACCAACTCTTGGTTTCGTTGATCTGCTCTACAGTTTTTTTAGATTCTATATTGTTTATTTCTGCTCTGATCTTTATTATTTCTCTTCTTCTGCTGGGTTTAGGCTGCCTTTGCTGTTCTGCTTCTATTTCCTTTAGGTGTGCTGTTAGATTTTTGTATTTGGGATTTTTCTTGTTTCTTGAGATAGGCCTGGATTGCAATGTATTTTCCTCTCAGGACTGCCTTCGCTGCGTCCCAAAGCGTTTGGATTGTTGTATTTTCATTTTCGTTTGTTTCCATATATTTTTTAATTTCTTCTCTAATTGCCTGGTTGACCCACTCATTCGTTAGTAGGGTGTTCTTTAACCTCCATGCTTTTGGAGGTTTTCCAGACTTTTTTCTGTGGTTGATTTCA
>NW_024416848.1:0-3548 GCF_014898765.1 Herpailurus yagouaroundi | reverse complement strand
AAGACACAAAACAGACAAACATAAGGGAAGGGAAACAAAAATAATATAAGAACAGAGAGGGGGCAAAACATAAGAGACTCTTTAATATGGAGAGGAAACAGAGGGTTACAGGAGGGGTTGTGGGAGGGGGGATGGGTAAGGGACACTAAAGAATCTACTACTGAAAACATTGTTTCACTATATGCTAACTAATTTGGATGTAAATTTAAAAAAAATAAAAAATAAAACAAGTTAATAAAAAAAATCACTCAGTAAAAATTAAAAATCCCCAAGGTGTAAAAATATCTGTTCCCTCACCCTTATTTGTTAACTTTCCAACGTCATCTTACTTTTCTCCCTCTCCCTCACTTTTCCTTTTTTTTTAATTTTTAAAAATTTTTATTTTATTTATGTTTTTTTATTTATATATGAAATTTACTGTCAAATTGGTTTCCATACAACACCCAGTGCTCATCCCAAAAGGTGCCCTCCTCAATACCCATCACCCACCCTCTCCTCCCTCCCACCCCCCATCAACCCTCAGTTTGCTCTCAGTTCTCAACAGTCTCTTATGCTTTGGCTCTCTCCCACTCTAACCTCTTTTTTTTTTTTTTCCTTCCCCTCCCCCATGGGTTCCTGTTAAGTTTCACAGGGTCCACATAAGAGTGAAACCATATGGTATCTGTCTTTTTCTGTATGGCTTATTTCACTTAGCATCACACTCTCCAGTTCCATCCACGTTGCTACAAAAGGCCATATTTCATTTTTTCTCATTGCCACATAGTATTCCATAGTGTATATAAACCACAATTTCTTTATCCATTCATCAGTTGATGGACATTTAGGCTCTTTCCATAATTTGGCTATTGTTGAGAGTGCTGCTATGAACATTGGGGTACAAGTGCCCCTATGCATCAGTACTCCTGTGTCCCTTGGATAAATTCCTAGCAGTGCTACTGCTGGGTCATAGGGTAGGTCTATTTTTAATTTTCTGAGGAACCTCCACACTGCTTTCCAGAGCGGCTGCACCAATTTGCATTCCCACCAACAGTGCAAGAGGGTTCCCGTTTCTCCACATCCTCTCCAGCATCTATAGTCTCCTGATTTGTTCATTTTGGCCACTCTGCCTGGCGTGAGGTGATACCTGAGTGTGGTTTTGATTTGTATTTCCCTGATAAGGAGCGACGCTGAACATCTTTTCATGTGCCTGTTGGCCATCCGGATGTCTTCTTTAGAGAAGTGTCTATTCATGTTATCTGCCCATTTCTTCACTGGGTTATTTGCTTTTCGGGTGTGGAGTTTGGTGAGCTCTTTATAGATTTTGGATACTAGCCCTTTGTCCGATATGTCATTTGCAAATATCTTTTCCCATTCCGTTGGTTGTCTTTTAGTTTTGTTGGTTGTTTCCTTTGCTGTGCAGAAGCTTTTTATCTTCATAAGGTCCCAGTAATTCACTTTTGCTTTTAATTCCCTTGCCTTTGGGGATGTGTCGAGTAAGAGATTGCTACGGCTGAGGTCAGAGAGGTCTTTTCCTGCTTTCTCCTCTAAGGTTTTGATGGTTTCCTGTCTCACATTCAGGTCCTTTATCCATTTTGAGTTTATTTTTGTGAATGGTGTGAGAAAGTGGTCTAGTTTCAACCTTCTGCATGTTGCTGTCCAGTTCTCCCAGCACCATTTGTTAAAGAGACTGTCTTTTTTCCATTGGATGTTCTTTCCTGCTTTGTCAAAGATGAGTTGGCCATACGTTTGTGGGTCTAGTTCTGGGGTTTCTATTCTATTCCATTGGTCTATGTGTCTGTTTTTGTGCCAATACCATGCTGTCTTGATGATGACAGCTTTGTAGTAGAGGCTAAAGTCTGGGATTGTGATGCCTCCTGCTTTGGTCTTCTTCTTCAAAATTACTTTGGCTATTCGGGGCCTTTTGTGGTTCCATATGAATTTTAGGATTGCTTGTTCTAGTTTCGAGAAGAATGCTGGTGCAATTTTGATTGGGATTGCATTGAATGTGTAGATAGCTTTGGGTAGTATTGACATTTTGACAATATTTATTCTTCCAATCCGTGAGCAGGGAATGTCTTTCCATTTCTTTAAATCTTCCTCAATTACCTTCATAAGCTTTCTATACTTTTCAGCATACAGATCCTTTACATCTTTGGTTAGATTTATTCCTAGGTATTTGATGCTTCTTGGTGCAATTGTGAATGGGATCAGTTTCTTGATTTGTCTTTCTGTTGCTTCATTGTTAGTGTATAAGAATGCAACTGATTTCTGTACATTGATTTTGTATCCTGCAACTTTGCTGAATTCATGTATCAGTTCTAGCAGACTTTTGGTGGAGTCTATCGGATTTTCCATGTAGAATATCATGTCATCTGCAAAAAGCGAAAGCTTGACTTCATCTTTGCCGATTTTGATGCCTTTGATTTCCTTTTGTTGTCTGATTGCTGATGCTAGAACTTTCAGCACTATGTTAAACAACAGTGGTGAGAGTGGGCATCCCTGTCGTGTTCCTGATCTCAGGGAAAAAGCTCTCAGTTTTTCCCCGTTGAGGATGATGTTAGCTGTGGGCTTTTCATAAATGGCTTTTATGATCTTTAAGTATGTTCCTTCTATCCCGACTTTCTCAAGGGTTTTTATTAAGAAAGGGTGCTGGATTTTGTCAAAGGCCTTTTCTGCATCGATTGACAGGATCATATGGTTTTTCTCTTTTTTTTTGTTAATGTGATGTATCACGTTGATTGATTTGCGAATGTTGAACCAGCCCTGCATCCCAGGAATGAATCCCACTTGATCATGGTGAATAATTCTTTTTATATGCCGTTGAATTCGATTTGCTAGTTTCTTATTGAGAATTTTGGCATCCATATTCATCAGGGATATTGGCCTGTAGTTCTCTTTTTTTACTGGGTCTCTGTCTGGTTTAGGAATCAAAGTAATACTGGCTTCATAGAATGAGTCTGGAAGTTTTCCTTCCCTTTCTATTTCTTGGAATAGCTTGAGAAGGATAGGTATTATCTCTGCTTTAAACGTCTGGTAGAACTCCCCTGGGAAGCCATCTGGTCCTGGACTCTTATTTGTTGGGAGATTTTTGATAACCGATTCAATTTCTTCGCTGGTGATGGGTCTGTTCAAGCTTTCTATTTCCTCCTGATTGAGTTTTGGAAGAGTGTGGGTGTTCAGGAATTTGTCCATTTCTTCCAGGTTGTCCAATTTGTTGGCATATAATTTTTCATAGTATTCCCTGATAGTTTTTTGTATCTCTGAGGGATTGGTTGTAATCATTCCATTTTCATTCATGATTTTATCTATTTGGGTCATCTCCCTTTTCTTTTTGAGAAGCCTGGCTAGAGGTTTGTCAATTTTGTTTATTTTTTCAAAAAACCAACTCTTGGTTTCGTTGATCTGCTCTACAGTTTTTTTAGATTCTATATTGTTTATTTCTGCTCTGATCTTTATGATTTCTCTTCTTCTGCTGGGTTTAGGCTGCCTTTGCTGTTCTGCTTCTATTTCCTTTAGGTGTGCTGTTAGATTTTGTATTTGGGATTTTTCTTGTTTCTTGAGATAGGCCT
>NW_024416847.1:0-2764 GCF_014898765.1 Herpailurus yagouaroundi | reverse complement strand
CCCAACAAATAAGAGTCCAGGACCAGATGGCTTCCCAGGGGAGTTCTGCCAGACGTTTAAAGCAGAGATAATACCTATCCTTCTCAAGCTATTCCAAGAAATAGAAAGGGAAGGAAAACTTCCAGACTCATTCCATGAGCCAGTATTACTTTGATTCCTAAACCAGACAAAGACCCTGTAAAATAAGAGAACTACAGGGGCGCCTGGGTGGCGCAGTCGGTTGGGCGTCCGACTTCAGCCAGGTCACGATCTCGCGGTCTGTGAGTTCGAGCCCCGCGTCGGGCTCTGGGCTGATGGCTCAGAGCCTGGAGCCTGTTTCCGATTCTGTGTCTCCCTCTCTCTCTGCCCCTCGCCCGTTCATGCTCTGTCTCTCTCTGTCCCAAAAATAAATAAACGTTGAAAAAAAAAATTTTTTTTTTAAAAAGAGAACTACAGGCCAATATCCCTGATGAATATGGATGCAAAAATTCTCAATAAGATACTAGCAAATCAAATTCAACGGCATATAAAAAGAATTATTCACCATGATCAAGTGGGATTCATTCCTGGGATGCAGGGCTGGTTCAACATTCGCAAATCAATCAACGTGATACATCACATTAACAAAAAAAAAAAGAGAAAAACCATATGATCCTGTCAATCGATGCAGAAAAGGCCTTTGACAAAATCCAGCACCCTTTCTTAATAAAAACCCTTGAGAAAGTCGGGATAGAAGGAACATACTTAAAGATCATAAAAGCCATTTATGAAAAGCCCACAGCTAACATCATCCTCAACGGGGAAAAACTGAGAGCTTTTTCCCTGAGATCAGGAACACGACAGGGATGCCCACTCTCACCGCTGTTGTTTAACATAGTGCTGGAAGTTCTAGCATCAGCAATCAGACAACAAAAGGAAATCAAAGGCATCAAAATTGGCAAAGATGAAGTCAAGCTTTCGCTTTTTGCAGATGACATGATATTATACATGGAAAATCCGACAGACTCCACCAAAAGTCTGCTAGAACTGATACATGAATTCAGCAAAGTTGCAGGATACAAAATCAATGTACAGAAATCAGTGGCATTCTTATACACTAACAATGAAGCAACAGAAAGACAAATAAGGAAACTGATCCCATTCACAATTGCACCAAGAAGCATAAAATACCTAGGAATAAATCTAACCAAAGATGTAAAGGATCTGTATGCTGAAAACTATAGAAAGCTTATGAAGGTAATTGAAGAAGATTTAAAGAAATGGAAAGACATTCCCTGCTCATGGATTGGAAGAATAAATATTGTCAAAATGTCAATACTACCCAAAGCTATCTACACATTCAATGCAATCCCAATCAAAATGGCACCAGCATTCTTCTCGAAACTAGAACAAGCAATCCTAAAATTCATATGGAACCACAAAAGGCCCTGAATAGCCAAAGGAATTTTGAAGAAGACCAAAGCAGGAGGCATCACAATCCCAGACTTTAGTCTCTACTACAAAGCTGTCATCATCAAGACAGCATGGTATTGGCACAAAAACAGACACATAGACCAATGGAATAGAATAGAAACCCCAGAACTAGACCCACAAACGTATGGCCAACTAATCTTTGACAAAGCAGGAAAGAACATCCAATGGAAAAAAGACAGTCTCTTTAACAAATGGTGCTGGGAGAACTGGACAGCAACATGCAGAAGGTTGAAACTAGACCACTTTCTCACACCATTCACAAAAATAAACTCAAAATGGATAAAGGACCTGAATGTGAGACAGGAAACCATCAAAACCTTAGAGGAGAAAGCAGGAAAAGACCTCTCTGACCTCAGCCGTAGCAATCTCTTACTCGACACATCCCCAAAGGCAAGGGAATTAAAAGCAAAAGTGAATTACTGGGACCTTATGAAGATAAAAAGCTTCTGCACAGCAAAGGAAACAACCAACAAAACGAAAAGGCAACCAACGGAATGGGAAAAGATATTTGCAAATGACATATCGGACAAAGGGCTAGTATCCAAAATCTATAAAGAGCTCACCAAACTCCACACCCGAAAAGCAAATAACCCAGTGAAGAAATGGGCAGAAAACATGAATAGACACTTCTCTAAAGAAGACATCTGGATGGCCAACAGGCACATGAAAAGATGTTCAGCGTCTCTCCTTATCAGGGAAATACAAAGCAAAACCACACTCAGCTATCACCTCACGCCAGTCAGAGTGGCCAAAATGAACAAATCAGGAGACTATAGATGCTGGAGAGGATGTGGAGAAACGGGAACCCTCTTGCATTGTTGGTGGGAATGCAAATTGGTGCAGCCGCTCTGGAAAGCAGTGTGGAGGTTCCTCAGAAAATTAAAAATAGACCTACCGTATGACCCAGCAATAGCACTGGTAGGAATTTATCGAAGGGACACAGGAGTACTGATGCATAGGGGCACTTGTACCCCAATGTTCATAGCAGCACTCTCAACAATAGCCAAATTATGGAAAGAGCCTAAATGTCCATCAACTGATGAATGGATAAAGAATTTGTGGTTTATATACACAATGGAATACTACGTGGCAATGAGAAAAAATGAAATATGGCCTTTTGTAGCAACGTGGATGGAACTGGAGAGTGTGATGCTAAGTGAAATAAGCCATACAGAGAAAGACAGATACCATATGGTTTCACTCTTATGTGGATCCTGAGAAACTTAACAGAAACCCATGGGGGAGGGGAAGGAAAAAAAAAAGAGGTTAGGGTGGGAGAGAGCCAAAGCATAAGAGACTGTTAAAAACTGAG
>NW_024416846.1:0-2525 GCF_014898765.1 Herpailurus yagouaroundi | reverse complement strand
ATTAGGGTGAAGGCATAGCATCGTTAAGGGGAAGGGTACAGGGTTAGAGTTGTGGTCAGGATATATGTGGATCTGCTCCAGTCTGCTTTCCAGAGTTTACACTTCAGGGTCATTAGTTTATGGTAACCAGGCATTAGGGTTGCCCCTCGGGGCATTCAGAGTCAACCATACATGAATCCATTGTCATTTGCAACTCAGGAAATTCAGCATGAATGGTCTCCCTGGGTCAGGGTTAAAGTCAAGGCATATGTTCTGCTCTTTGGAGCATCAATGTTGAGTCATTGGAGTGTGGAGTAATCAGGGTCAGGACAGGCCATCAACAAGGTGTCTGCTCCATTGCCTCTTAGGGTTTTACGTTGTTTCATCAAGTTCACTGAAGTTGTTAGCACTAACGTCACTGAGAGTGGGGAGGTCAGGCTCCTTAGATCTAATCTCCATTTAAACTATTTAAGGTCAGTTTGGGTTTAGGATAACTTGGGGGCAGTTAGAATTGTTTACCGAGTCTGGGATTTTAGGTGTGTTTAGGATCTCTTGGGCCTTTTAGGATCTTTTGTACTGTTGGGGTTTAGAATCATTTAAAGTAAATTTGCATTTTAAAGACATTTAGGGAGGGGCAGGATTTAAGATCTTTTAGAGTCTATTTAGACTCTAAAAGAGTCTATTTATCCCTCTATTTTATTTTTTTTTTATTTATTTTTTTTATTTATATATGAAATTTATTGTCAAATTGGTTTCCATACAACACCCAGTGCTCATCCCAAAAGGTGCCCTCCTCAATACCCATCACCCACCCTCTCCTCCCTCCCACCCCGCATCAACCCTCAGTTTGTTCTCAGTTCTCAACAGTCTCTTATGCTTTGGCTCTCTCCCACTCTAACCTCTTTTTTTTTTTTTTTTCCCTTCCCCTCCCCCATGGGTTCCTGTTAAGTTTCTCAGGATCCACATAAGAGTGAAACCATATGGTATCTGTCTTTCTCTGTATGGCTTATTTCACTTAGCATCACACTCTCCAGTTCCATCCACGTTGCTACAAAAGGCCATATTTCATTTTTTCTCATTGCCACGTAGTATTCCATTGTGTATATAAACCACAATTTCTTTATCCATTCATCAGTTGATGGACATTTAGGCTTTTTCCATAATTTGGCTATTGTTGAGAGTGCTGCTATGAACATTGGGGTACAAGTGCCCCTATGCATCAGTACTCCTGTGTCCCTCGGATAAATTCCTAGCAGTGCTATTGCTGGGTCATAGGGTAGGTCTATTTTTAATTTTCTGAGGAACCTCCACACTGCTTTCCAGAGCGGCTGCACCAATTTGCATTCCCACCAACAGTGCAAGACGGTTCCCGTTTCTCCACATCCTCTCCAGCATCTATAGTCTCCTGATTTGTTCATTTTGGCCACTCTGACTGGCGTGAGGTGATACCTGAGTGTGGTTTTGATTTGTATTTCCCTGATGAGGAGCGACGCTGAACATCTTTTCATGTGCCTGTTGGCCATCAGGATGTCTTCTTTAGAGAAGTGTCTATTCATGTTTTCTGCCCATTTCTTCACTGGGTTATTTGCTTTTCGGGTGTGGAGTTTGGTGAGCTCTTTATAGATTTTGGATACTAGCCCTTTGTTCGATATGTCATTTGCAAATATCTTTTCCCATTCCATTGGTTGCCTTTTAGTTTTGTTGGTTGTTTCCTTTGCTGTGCAGAAGCTTTTTATCTTCATAAGGTCCCAGTAAGTCACTTTTGCTTTTAATTCCCTTGCCTTTGGGGATGTGTCGAGTAAGAGATTGCTACGGCTGAGGTCAGAGAGGTCTTTTCCTGCTTTCTCCTCTAAGGTTTTGATGGTTTCCTGTCTCACATTCAGGTCCTTTATCCATTTTGAGTTTATTTTTGTGAATGGTGTGAGAAAGTGGTCTAGTTTCAACCTTCTGCATGTTGCTGTCCAGTTCTCCCAGCACCATTTGTTAAAGAGACTGTCTTTTTTCCATTGGATGTTCTTTCCTGCTTTGTCAAAGATTAGTTGGCCATATGTTTGTGGGTCTAGTTCTGGGGTTTCTATTCTATTCCATTGGTCTATGTGTCTGTTTTTGTGCCAATACCATGCTGTCTTGATGATGACAGCTTTGTAGTAGAGGCTAAAGTCTGGGATTGTGATGCCTCCTGCTTTGGTCTTCTTCTTCAAAATTACTTTGGCTATTCGGGGCCTTTTGTGGTTCCATATGAATTTTAGGATTGCTTGTTCTAGTTTCGAGAAGAATGCTGGTGCAATTTTGATTGGGATTGCATTGAATGTGTAGATAGCTTTGGGTAGTATTGACATTTTGACAATATTTATTCTTCCAATCCATGAGTAGGGAATGTCTTTCCATTTCTTTAAATCTTCTTCAATTACCTTCATAAGCTTTCTATAGTTTTCAGCATACAGATCCTTTACATCTTTGGTTAGATTTATTCCTAGGTATTTTATGCTTCTTGGTGCAATTGTGAATGGGATCAGTTTCTTTATTTGTCTTTCTGTTGCTTCATT
>NW_024416845.1:0-12118 GCF_014898765.1 Herpailurus yagouaroundi | reverse complement strand
AACTTTATCTTCTAGTTCACCTATTCTCTCCTCTGCCTCTTCAATCCAAGATGTGGTGGTTTCCATTTTGTTATGCATTTCGTTTAAAGCGTTTTTCAGCTCCTCGTGACTGTTCCTTAGTCCCTTGACCTCTGTAGCAAGAGATTCTCTGCTGTCCTCTGTACTGTTTTCAAGCCCAGAGATCAATTTTATGACTATTATTCTAAATTCACTTTCTGTTATATTATTTAAATCCTTTTTGATCAGCTCATTAGCTGTTGTTATTTCCTGGAGATTCTTCTGAGGGGAATTCTTCTGCTTGGTCATTTTGGATAGTCCCTGGTGTGGTGAGGACCTGCAGGGCACTTCCCCTGTGCTGTGGTGTATAACTGGAGAGGTGGGCGGAGCCGCAGTCAGACCTGATGTCTGCCCCCAGCCCACCGCTGTGTCCACAGTCAGACTGGTGTGTGCCTTCTCTTCCCCTCTCCTAGGGGCGGGATCACTGTGGGGTGGGGTGGCTTGTCTGGGCTACTTGCTCACTGCCAGGCTTGTGATGCTGGTGATCTGGCGTCTTAGCAGGGGTGGGTAGGCAAGGTGCACGGGGGCAGGAGGGGCAGGCTTAGCTTGCTTCTCCTTAGGTGATCCACTTCAGGAGGGGCCCTGTGGCAGCAGGAGGGAGTCAGATCCGCTGCCGGAGGTTTCGCTCCGCAGAAGCGCAGAGTTGGGTGTTTGCGTGGGGCGAACAAGTTCCCTGGCAGGAACTGGTTCTCTTTGGGATTTTGGCTGGGGGATGGGCGGGGGAGATGGCGCTGGCGAGCGCCTTTGTTCCCCACCAAACTGAGCTCTGTCCTCAGGGGCTCAGCAGCTCTCCTTCCCTTTGTCCTCCAGCCTTCCCGCTTTCTGAGCAGAGCTGTTAACTTATGACCTCCCAGCCGCTAAGTCGCGCTTGCTGTCGGAACACAGTCCGTCAGGCCCCTCCGCTTTTTGCAAGCCAGACTCGGGGGCTCTGCTTGGCTGGCGAGCCGCCCCTCCACCCCGGCTCCCTCCCGCCAGTCCGTGGAGCGCGCACCGCCTCGCCGCCCTTCCTACCCTCTTCCGCGGGCCTCTCGTCTGCGCTTGGCTCCGGCGACTCTGTTCTGCTAATCCTCTGGCGGTTTTCTGGGTTATTTAGGCAGGTGTAGGTGGAATCTAAGTGATCAGCAGGACGCGGTGTGAGCCCAGCGTCCTCCTACGCTGCCATCTTACCTCCAGTCTAGTCCCCCATTTTAGTTTCATATACAAAGGAGATGATATCACTGTATTGAAGAGCTATGTGCATTCCTATGTTTATCACAGCATTATTCACAGTAGCCACAATATAGAAACAATCTAAGTGTTCATTGATGAATGAATGGGTGAAGAAAGTGTGAGTATATATATATATATGTGTGTGTGTGTGTGTGTAGTTTACCCTTTAAAACAATATAATTATGCCATTTGAAAAGTGATAAACCTATAAGACATCATGCTAAGCAAAATAAGACAAACACAGAAAGACAAACACTTTATGATCTCACTTATATGTGGAATCTAAAGAAAAAAAAAACAAAGCAAACAAACAAAAACCATCCTAGACTCCTGTGTTCTTCTTTAGGATTTTAATGGTTTCATGTCTCACATTTAGGTCTTTAATCCATTTTGAATTTATTTTTGTGCGCAGTGTAATAAAGTTGCCCAGTTTTTCCAACACCATTTATTGAAGAGAATCTCTTTCCCCCATTGTATATTCTTGCCTCCTTTGTCATAGATTAATTGACCATACAATTACAGGTTTATTACTGAGTTCTCTTATTCCATTGATCTACATATCTGTTTTCTGTCTTGACTGCTATAGCTTTATAGTATAGCATGAAATCAGGGTGCGTACTTCCAGCTTTGTTTTCTCTCAAGATTGCTGTGGCTATTCATGGTCTTTTGTGGTTTCATACAAATTTTAGGATTCTTTGTTCTAGAGCTGTGAAAAATGCCATCAGTATTTTGATGGTGATTTCACTGAAAATGTAGATTGCTTTGAGTAGTATCAACATTTTAACAATATTAATTCCCCTAATCCATAAGCACATTATATCTTTCCATTTATTTGTGCTGTCTTCAATGTCTTTCATCAATGTCTTAACAGTTTTCAGAGTAACAGGTCTTTCACTTACTTGGTTAAATTTATCCCCAGACATTTTATTCTTTTTGCTGCAGTTGTAAACTTGGTTGTTTTCTTAATTTCTTTTGATAGTTTGTTATTAGTGTATAGGAACACAATTGATTTCTGTATGTTAATTTGTATCCTACAACTTTACTGAATTCATTTGTAAGTTCTCATAGTTTTTTGGTGGAGTCTTCAGGGTTTTCCATATAAAGGATCATGTAATCTGTAAATAATAAGTTTTACTTCTTCCTATCTAACATGGATGATTTTTATTCCTTTTCTTGCCTAATTGCTGAGACTAGGACTTCCAAAAACATATTGTATAAAAGTGGAAAGAGTGGGCTTCCTTGTCTTGTTCCTGATCTTAGAGAAAAAGCTTTTAGGTATTTACCATTGAGTATGATGTTAGTTGTAGACTTGTCATATAGGGCCTTTATCATGTTAAGGTACATTCCTTCTCTACTTATTTGTTGAAAGTTTTGAAATGATAAATGGATGTTTCAATTTATTTTCAAGTGAACATGGAACATTTAAATGATATGTTAAGCCATAAAACATTAAGTCTCAATAAATTCAACAAGATTGAAATCATATCAAGTGTCTTTTCCAACTGCAATGGTATAAAACTATAAGTCAATTCCAAAAAGAAAACTGGAAAAAACCCACAAACATGTGGAGACTAAACATCATGTTACTAAAACAATTACTAAACAATTAATGAAAAGATCAAAGAGGAAATCAAAACATATATTAAAACAAATTAAAATGTAAACACAACTTTCCAAATTCTGTGGGCACAACAAAAACAGACCTAAGAAGGAAGTTCATACCAATCAACACAGGCTTACATCAAAAAACAAGAAAAATCCAAAATAAAAGATCCAACTTTACACCTGAAGGATCTAGAAAAAGCAGAAAAAATAAAACCAAAATTAGTAGAAGGAAGGAAATAATAAAGATCATAATTGAAATAGAGACTAAAAAAAATAGAGAAGATCAATAAAACTAAAATCTGATTCTTTGAAAAAATTAACAACATTGATAAATCTCTAAGGAGACTCATTAAGAAAAAAATGAGAGAAGGCCAAAATAAATCAGAAATGAAAAGAAGTTACAACTGATACCACAGAAACACAAAGGATCATAAGAGACTACTGAAACAATTATACACCAACAAATAAGAAAACATAGAAAAAATGGATGCCTACCAAGGCTGGATCATGAAGAAATAGATAATCTAAATAGACCAGCTACAAGTAATAAAATTGAATCAGTAATTTAAAAAATTTCCCCCCAAATTTCAGTACCAGATGGCTTCACAGGTTAATTATATCAAACATTTAAATGTTTATTTATTTTCAGAGACAGAGAGAGAGAGAGAGAGAGAGAGAGAGAGAGAATGCATGAGCAGGAGTGGGGCAGAGAGGGAGACAGAGAATCCCAGGTAGGCCCTGCACTATTAGCACAGAGCCCCACACAGGGCTCAATCTCATGAACCCTGAGATTATGACCTTAGCCAAAATCAAAAGTCGGATGCTTAACTGACTGAGCCACCCAGGTGCCCCTCTATCAAACATTTAAAGAAGAGTTAGTTCCTATCCTTATCAGATTATTAAAGAAATTGAGGAGGAAGAAACACTTCCACTCTCATTTTTTGAGGCCAGCATTTCCCTGATACAAAACCCAGTCAAGAACACTACAAAAAAAAAAAAAAAAAAAAAAAAAAAGAAAATTATAGGCCAATATCCTTGATGAACATAAATACAAAAATCCTCAAAAAATATTAAAAAAGCAAATGTAACAGTACATTAAAAGGACTATGCACCATGATCAAGTGGGATTTGTTCTAGGGATGCAAATGGTTTAACATTCACAAATCAGTTAACATGATATGCCATATTAATAAAACGAGGGTAAAAATTATATGATTATCCCAATAGATACAAAAAAAAGTAGTTTGTTTTTTTTTGTTTGTCCAAGGCCCAAAAGAGAACCATGTATAATCAGAAAACTAATGTTGTTTAATGATGTTTGTGTTACAAACTATGAAAGTATCCATATACCCATCTTTCCAACCATTTATTGAACCCCTACTACATGTTGCACATTTAGACCTGGAATATTTACCATATATTTTTTATTTCATTTTTCTGCTGAAACAAGTATTTTCTTTTTCAGTGATGAATTATTCAAATTTACCTACCACTTTCTTATCTTCAGTATGAAATTTTAGTGAAGTATAATGAGTTTTACTAAACTTGCCTTTAAATTTTCGCTTGAAAATTTTCACTGAAAAGGATTCAAAAAGGTAACCTTCCAGCTCAATACAGTGAAATCTTGTTAATATTTTCTCTATTAATTTAAATGTGTCTCTTTTTTTCCTGTGAACAAATGAAACAATCATTGGCAGTAAATTAGGTGAATACCACAAATCTGGGAGGACCCAATAGGCATATGGAGTACAAAACCAGGATGTACCAAAAAAGTCTCAGCAATTTTAAGCAATAGCTAATTCTAACAAAATAAAATGTATTCAAGGCCTATGTAAAATATCTTACATGGGCCCAAAAATCTTTCAAAAAATGAGAGATGTTAACTAAAAGCAGCATATGTGAAACTGGAAGGGAGACAGATGGGACAAAGATTGTTCATCTACATTTTAAGAGAGATAACCAGTTGGAGTTTCTCGTTGTTTTTTTTAAATTTATTTTAGCCATTCTGATAGGTGTGAAGTGATATTTTAGTTTTGATTTGCCTTTTCCTGATGATGAGTGCTGTTGAGCATCCTTTCATATGTCCTTGGCCTTCTGTATATCTTCTTTGGAGAAATGTCTACTCATGTCTGCTGCCCATTTTTAATTGGATTATTTGTTTTTTGGGTGTTGAATTTTATAAATTCTTTATATATTTTGGATACTAACCCTTTATTACATATGCCATTTGCAAATATTTTCTCCTATTCAGTATGTTGATTTTAGTTTTGTTGATTATTTCCTTTATTGTGCATAAGTTTTTATTTTAATGTAGTTCCAGTAGTTTATTTTTTGCCTTTTTTCCTCTTGACATGTTTGAAAAAAAAATCTCAGAGACATATCTAGACAGAAGTCGCTACGGTTGATGTCAAAGAAGTTACTGCTAGTGCTCTCTTCTAGGATTTTTGTGGTTTCAGGTCTCATATTAGGTTTTAAATCCATTTGAAGTTTATTTTTGTGTATAGTGTAGGAAAGTGGTCCAGTTTCATTCTTTTGTATGTTTCTCTATAGTCTAACTTGCTCAAAATATAGGGTACACTTGGGAATAGTTGGTTACCAGCTACAAAATATCTTTTAGTGTCAGATTATTGGGTCTTTAAAAGACCAAAGAGTTTGAACTTTAATCTTAAAGTTGGTGAGAATTCTTTGACATTTTAAACTTTCTAAGCTTTTAAAAAAATAACATGCATATAATAAATATAACCAGTAAAAAGAAAATTTATGGCAAATATTTGACACCCATGGCTGCCAGTTTCCTTTCCATACTTATTCAAAAATATATTTAATATCACCTCCTATTTAAAATATAAAAGGTTGCATACTCTATACTCTGCTATGCACATTATTATTATTTTACTTACAATGTCTTGAAAATTATTCCATATAATTACATATAATATCATTTCTTTCATTTTCATGACCACATGGCATTTTATTGTTATAGATATATCATACTTTATTTATTAATTTATTTTATTTTTTCTATTTTTAACAAATTTTATTGCATCTGAATTTCATATGCACAAAAATATTACATGCTTAAACATGTTCAAATAGAAATTTTTTTCAGTTCTTGGGGCCACCCTCCTTCAAAGGCAAATAAATAAATAATATGTTATGTAGAGCATACATAGAAAATTTTCTTTCACAAGAATAAAAATATTTGTACATTTTGTACTTAGTGTAGTTCAGCAATCCATTTTATGTTAACAAATTTAGTTAACTGTTAGGAGTTACAATACATATACAAAAGAACTCAATAGAAGGCAGATATTTTAACTCTTAAGAATATGTGTGATTTAATTTTTTCTTATATTTTTTAAGAAGATACTCCATTTGTGAATTCAAGTTTGGTTGGCCCGTTTTTAAGACTTTTTGCTATGTATTTTGAATACCTCCATTTTATTCTTTTTATAGAGCTTTTGAGCTTCTTCTTGTTTTCTCAAGTTCTTGCTTCTTAGCACACTCTGCTTGTGCTTGTTCATATTCATACAATTTTTGATTTGATGTTTTCTTTTTCTTTGGAATAGTAATGGAGTTTATTCTTATGCTACCTCGTTCTGCTGCTTAACATTACAATGTTCTTCATACAAAGCTTGGTCAATGCCATATATATATATATATATATATATTTTTTTTTTTTGGCAAAGTTTGATCAGCTTGCTCTTCTGACAGAGGCTGTTCAACTTTTCTAGGTTGCTTCCTGAGTCTTTTCTCTTCAACTAAATAAAGATGTTTCAGATGACCAGGGTATCGATCTGTGGATTGGGATTCCTGTGAGGTTTGAGCCTTCTTTTCCCTCCATAGCAATTTCTTGAAATTTTGCTGAATCTTCAGTTTTATTCAGAATGCAAAGCCTTGTCCCTCATGAGCTCTTCCCACGATGGCCTGCAGATGATTGGATTGCCCTGTCCTCTTCTTCACATTCTTATTCCTGAATCTTACCAGAGAAAATCCTTTGCTACATGTCCAACCATCCCCTGGTGGCCACCCTGCTGCTGGCCTCACTGATGCCATGGTGCACCAGCCAAGTCATACTTTATAATATTTAATCAGTAGTAGGGTGCCCTTGAAGAGTTTAGAATATGGATGGGTCTGTGTTTCAAAAAGTTTACTCTGGCTGGCAGGATTTGAGCATTGAGAGCTTGAAACAGGGAAGCCAATTGAGTGGATCAGTGAGAGAACATATGTGAAAGCATTTTTCAGCTGTAATGTGTTATATAAATCTGAGTTATTGTGTCAGAGCTAATGAGAGCCTTTATCTTAGGATTTCTGACTCCAAGTCCTGGCCCTTCTTTCCATGTCATGTTATTTTGGCAACAACATCTATGTATTGCCATTTGTACTTGTGTTGACAATTAAGACTCATAAAGTACTTCACCATTTTCTGAGGACTTGATATTAAGGACGTTTTACTCTTTCCAACCACACCCTGGTGAGGGCAGGACTCAGCCCTGATTTATAACTGCTGAAGTGACAGTTAAATTTGGAAAGCAAAATCAGTTCATTGAGTAAGAAAACAAGTATAAAGCTGAGAAACAGTCCCTCATGGGGCCTAGCAGGAGGAAGTGAAAATCAGTAAAGGTAATAGTTAGAAAAGTAATAGTACAAGAGGTAACAGCAAACAAACACACAGACACATAGACACACACATACACACACACAAATGTGTTAGAGAATCATGGCACATAATTAATCTTTTGTGCATAGCACCTTATAGTTTACAAAGTGCTTTCCATTTTAACCTCAAATTCAGCTTCAGAAAACCAGATAACGTTTTCTTACCCTTTTTCTCAAAATGTAATAGGGAAAGTGAATATGGGAATGAGCTAGGGAATTATTTATAATGCCTCTGTCATGTTATAGCATCTAAGTTAGTGCATTACAAGCATGAGCTCTTTGAATTATCCTTGTGAAATAGATACCATACCCTTGTTTTATAGAGAAGGACACTGAAACTCAGTGTGGTTAAGTGACCTGCCTAGTGTCACACAGTTGAAACATGGCAGAACTGGGAGTCTGACTTCTGTCTCTCTGACTCTAGATCTAGAGCTCCATTCATTCCATGTACCATATCTGAAGCACTGAAAAGGGAAATCATAGAAAGTGAAAACACATTTAGATTGCTCACAGAAGTCCAAACTCAGTCTTGAAGAGAAAAAATAAGATGCCAAATCCCCACACATAAAAGAGAGGTTCATAAGTCTCACATAGACCACAGATTAAATTTGACTTTGAACTTTGATATTTTGGAAAGCTGGAGTCTATTACATTGCTTGGTAGGTAAATAGCATGACTCAAGGGGATGGGCAATTTCAGCCATACGATCTGAGAAAAGAAATACAAAGAGGATTCTACTAGATAATATGAAGGTTGGGGCTGTGATTTCTTCAACTTTATCGTCTTCAAAGTTTACAGTGAATTGTATGCTACATAGTAAGTACTCAATATAAATTGATTAAATTTGTCAAATATTTGGGTTCAGCTGGAAGGTAGAAGAAGAATAATTTGAGTACTCTTTTTTCCCAGTGTCCCCTTTTCATTGATTTTGTAGGGAGTCAGTCTTTCTCAATATTTTCTCTATTCATATAATCTCTGTAATGTTCCCACTAAATTAATTAGCCATCTGTGCCTAAGTACTTTGCAGCTTGTACTACATTGGCTGTAGAAAAATTGTATAGCTAGCTTTTCTACTCTTAATGAAGAGTCCAGTGCCACAGAAAATTCAGCCAGCTAGAATGAAACTTCCAAATGATCCCCAAGTGCCTTGGAGATATTCTAGGCACAAACCTTATTCCAAATTCAAACTTCATTCGTTTCTCTTCTAGAAATGGAAGCAAATTTATGTAGGAATGAACTTTATTGCTTGTGCCCAGAACATGCAAATATTTTAAGTAGGGGAAGTCATGGGATGTCTATTTTTCACCTCAGAAGACCAGATGAAACAAGAATGGAGCCTTGAGCAGCTAATTAACTGGAGGGAGAGGAGATGCTGCCTGTCTCAGACTGTCTCAGACCATGAAATGGGGGCACAATGACCTTAGGAAGGCTCTTATAAGGTTCTTTTAAACAAATCATTAATGAATGACTTAGTTATCTGCTGGGCATTGTGATAGTCACTCTTATGGGGAAGTAGGGATAAAAAAAATTATGAAGAAACCACAAAACATATTTATAAAGGCAGAGAACAAATTGGTGGTTGCTAGAAGGGAGGGGAGTGATTATATGGGCAAAATAAATGAAGGGGATTAAGAGGTACAAATTTACAGTCATAAAATATATGTCAAGGGTATGAAAAGTACAGCATAGGGAATATAGTCAATAATATTGTAACATCATTGTTTGCTTATAAATGCTAACTACACTTATGGTGGTGCACATTGTGTAATGTATAGAATTGTCAATTCACTATGTTGCACACCTGGAACTAATATAACATTGTATGCCAGCCATATTTCGGTTAAAAAGGTGGAATTTAAGAAATAAAACAAATTAACAAAGGGAAACAAAGAGAGAGAGGGGAAACCAAGAAACAGACTCTTAACTATAGAGAACAAACTGATGGTTACCAGAGGGGAGTAGATGGGAGGATGAGTTAAAGAGGAGATGGGGATTAAGGAAAGCACTTGTTGTGATGGGCACTGGATGTTATATGGAAGTGTTGAAACACTATATTGTACACCTGAAACTAATATTACACTGTATATTAACTAATTGGAATAAAAAAAAAACTAAAGCAAATGAGATATGCCTCAGAGAGCTCACAACAGGAAAGGAGTAATTGAGAGTCAAATTCTGGCTGAGTCTAGGTAGATGGTGGTCAGCAAGAGCTTTAAGGGCTTCCTATAGGAAGTGGGTTTTGAGCTCGGTCTTGAAGATGCTTAACAATTTGGGGAAATAACTGCAAGGAATGGTGGAAGCAGAGTTGCTGAGGTGAGAGTGAGTGTAATTCACTACAGATGGTAGCAACTAAGCTAAAGGGGCCTGGTGAGTAGAAAAAATAGTTGCTTACAGAAGGCTGGCTTGGTTGTAACTGTCCCATTTGAGCAAAGAGCACCCTTGAACAAAAGATGAGATCCTAAGAGATGCCATGAGGAAGAGAACTCTGCTTTACAAACCAGATAAAATATAAGCTCTACAATCACACTAATCCTAGAAAGGCAGAGACAACTTAGTCAAGTCTCTTCTTTTGGCAAGTGAGAAAACTGAGAAGGAAAAGGAATTGCACAAGTCAACACAACAACTCTGAAGCAGAGCCACCACTAGAACCCAAGCCTTCTGAGTACACTTTCAGGCTTAGAGATTCTATGAATAAAAATTTGTGAAAAGCATAATATTATCAAAGACTATTTATGGAAATCATCTAACAGAGTACTTGGCATATGGCAACTATTAAATAGAGAACGTAGTATAGTGCTTAAGAGCACACATCCCAAAGCCAAATTGCTTGTATTTGAACCCAGGCTCTGCCACTTCCTATCTGTGATTCTGGGCTCTTGTATCTCAGTTGTGATGGTTATCATGAGGATTAAATTATTATTTACTATCTGTAAGGTGCTTAGAAAAGTTCCTGAAACAAAGTTGCTATGTAAATATCTGATGATAAATAAAGTTTTAAAGTTCCTTTTCCCTTTCCACAATCGCTGCTACTCAGGGGATGATTTCAGAGGGAAAGCACAAAGCAATTTTACCTCATCTCTATTTCCTTTTATTATTATTATTTTTTTTTAATATATGAAATTTATTGTCAAACTGGTTTCCATACAACACCCAGTGCTCATCCAAAAGGTGCCCTCCTCAATACCCATCACCCACCCTCTCCTCCATCCCACCCTCCATCAAACCTCGGTTTGTTCTCAGTTTTTAACAGTCTCTTATGCTTTGGCTCTCTCCCACTCTAACCTCTTTTTTTTTTCTTTTTTCCTCCCCCTCCCCCATGGGTTCCTGTTAAGTTTCTCAGGATCCACATAAGAGTGAAACCATATGGTATCTGTCTTTCTCGGTATGGCTTATTTCACTTAGCATCACACTCTCCAGTTCCATCCACGTTGCTACAAAAGGCCATATTTCATTTTTTCTCATTGCCACGCAGTATTCCATTGTGTATATAAACCACAATTTCTTTACCCATTCATCAGTTGATGGGCATTTAGGCTCTTTCCATAATTTGGCTATTGTTGAGAGTGCTGCTATGAACATTGGGGTACAAGTGCCCCTATGCATCAGTACTCCTGTATCCCTTGGATAAATTCCTAGCAGTGCTCTTGCTGGGTCATAGGGTAGGTCTATTTTTAATTTTCTGAGGAACCTCCACACTGCTTTCCAGAGCGGCTGCACCAATTTGCATTCCCACCAACAGTGCAAGAGGGTTCCCGTTTCTCCACATCCTCTCCAGCATCTATAGTCTCCTGATTTGTTCATTTTGGCCACTCTGACTGGCGTGAGGTGATACCTGAGTGTGGTTTTGATTTGTATTTCCCTGATAAGGAGCGACGCTGAACATCTTTTCATGTGCCTGTTGGCCATCCGGATGTCTTCTTTAGAGAAGTGTCTATTCATGTTTTCTGCCCATTTCTTCACTGGGTTATTTGCTTTTCGGGTGTGGAGTTTGGTGAGCTCTTTATAGATTTTGGAGACTAGCCCTTTGTCCGATATGTCATTTGCAAATATCTTTTCCCATTCCGTTGGTTGCCTTTTAGTTTTGTTGGTTGTTTCCTTTGCTGTGCAGAAGCTTTTTATCTTCATAAGGTCCCAGTAATTCACTTTTGCTTTTAATTCCCTTGCCTTTGGGGATGTGTCGAGTAAGAGATTGCTACGGCTGAGGTCAGAGAGGTCTTTTCCTGCTTTCTCCTCTAAGGTTTTGATGGTTTCCTGTCTCACATTCAGGTCCTTTATCCATTTTGAGTTTATTTTTGTGAATGGTGTGAGAAAGTGGTCTAGTTTCAACCTTCTGCATGTTGCTGTCCAGTTCTCCCAGCACCATTTGTTAAAGAGACTGTCTTTTTTCCATTGGATGTTCTTTCCTGCTTTGTCAAAGATGAGTTGGCCATACGTTTGTGGGTCTAGTTCTGGGGTTTCTATTCTATTCCATTGGTCTATGTGTCTGTTTTTGTGCCAATACCATGCTGTCTTGATGATGACAGCTTTGTAGTAGAGGCTAAAGTCTGGGATTGTGATGCCTCCTGCTTTGGTCTTCTTCTTCAAAATT
>NW_024416844.1:1290-3849 GCF_014898765.1 Herpailurus yagouaroundi | reverse complement strand
ACCAAAGCAGGAGGCATCACAATCCCAGACTTTAGCCTCTCCTACAAAGCTGTCATCATCAAGACAGCATCGTATTGGCACAAAAACAGACACATAGACCAATGGAATAGAATAGAAACCCCAGAACTAGACCCACAAACGTATGGCCAACTCATCTTTGACAAAGCAGGAAAGAACATCCAATGGAAAAAAGACAGTCTCTTTAACAAATGGTGCTGGGAGAACTGGACAGCAACATGCAGAAGGTTGAAACTAGACCACTTTCTCACACCATTCACAAAAATAAACTCAAAATGGATAAAGGACCTGCATGTGAGACAGGAAACCATCAAAACCCTAGAGGAGAAAGCAGGAAAAGACCTCTCTGACCTCAGCCGTAGCAATCTCTTACTCGACACATCCCCAAAGGCAAGGGAATTAAAAGCAAAAATGAATTACTGGGACCTTATGAAGATAAAAAGCTTCTGCACAGCAAAGGAAACAACCAACAAAACTAAAAGACAACCAACGGAATGGGAAAAGATATTTGCAAATGACATATCAGACAAAGGGCTAGTATCCAAAATCTATAAAGAGCTCACCAAACTCCACACCCGAAAAACAAATAACCCAGTGAAGAAATGGGCAGAAAACATGAATAGACACTTTTCTAAAGAAGACATCCGGATGGCCAACAGGCACATGAAAAGATGTTCAACGTCGCTCCTTATCAGGGAAATACAAACCAAAACCACACTCAAATATCACCTCACGCCAGTCAGAGTGGCCAAAATGAACACATCAGGAGACTATAGATGCTCGAGAGGATGTGGAGAAACAGGAACCCTCTTGCACTGTTGGTGGGAATGCAAATTGGTGCAACCGCTCTGGAAAGCAGTGTGGAGGTTCCTCAGAAAATTAAAAATAGACCTACCCTATGACCCAGCAATAGCACTGCTAGGAATTTACCCAAGGGATACAGGAGTACTGATGCATAGGGGCACCTGTACCCCAATGTTTATAGCAGCACTCTCAACAATAGCCAAATTATGGAAAGAGCCTAAATGTCCATCAACTGATGAATGGATAAAGAAATTGCGGTTTATATACACAATGGAATACTACGTGGCATGAGAAAGAATGAAATATAGCCTTTTGTAGCAACGTGGATGGAACTGGAGAGTGTGATGCTAAGTGAAATAAGCCATACAGAGAAAGACAGATACCATATGGTTTCACTCTTATGTGGATCCTGAGAAACTTAACAGAAACCCATGGGGGAGGGGAAGGGAAAAAAAAAAAGAGAGGTTAGAGTGGGAGAGAGCCAAAGCATAAGAGACTGTTAACAACTGAGAACAAACTGAGGGTTGATGGGGGGTGGGAGGGAGGGGAGGGTGGGTGATGAGTATTGAGGAGGGCAAGTTTTGGGATGAGCACTGGGTGTTGTATGGAAACCAATTTGACAATAAGTTTCATATATAAAAAAAAAAAAGAAAAGAAAAAGAAAACCAAAGCAGGAGGCATCACAATCCCAGACTTCTAGCTGCACTACAAAGCTGTAATCATCAAGACAGTATGGTACTGGCACAAGAACAGACAATGAGATCAATGGAAGAGAATAGAAAACCCAGAAATGGACCCACAAACGTATGGCCAACTAATCTTTGACAAAGTAGGAAAGAATATCCAATGGAATAAAGACAGTCTTTTCAGCAAGTGGTGCTGGGAAAACTGGACAGCAACATGCGGAAGAATGAACCTCGACCACTTTCTTACACCAAACACAAAAATAAACTCAAAATGGATGAAAGACCTCAATGTAAGACAGGAAGCCATCAAAATCCTCGAGGAGATTGGGGCGCCTGGGTGGCGCAGTCGGTTAAGCGTCCGACTTCAGCCAGGTCACGATCTCGCGGTCCGTGAGTTCGAGCCCCGCGTCAGGCTCTGGGCTGATGGCTCAGAGCCTGGAGCCTGTTTCCGATTCTGTGTCTCCCTCTCTCTCTGCCCCTCCCCCATTCATGCTCTGTCTCTCTCTGTCCCAAAAATAAATAAAAACGTTGAAAAAAAATAAAAAAAAATCCTCGAGGAGAAAGTAGGCAAAAACCTCTTTGACCTTGGCCACAGCAACTTCTTAGTCAACACGTCTCCAGAGGAAAGGGAAACAAAAACAAAAATGAACTATTGGGACCTCATCAAAATAGAAAGCGTCTGCACAGCAAAGGAAACAATCAGGAAAACTGAAAGGCAACCAGGGGAATGGGAGAAGATATTCTCAAACTACATATCATATAAAGGGTTAGTATCCAAAATCTGTAAAGAAGTAATCAAACTCAACACCCAAAAAAACAAATAATGCAGTGAAAAGATGGGCAAAAGACATGAATAGACACTTCTCCAAAGAAGACATCCAGATGGCCAACCAACACATGAAAAAATGCTCAACATCACTCAGGGAAATACAAATCAAAACCACAATGAGATACCACCTGACACCTGTCAGAATGGCTAACATTAACAATTCGAGGGGCGCCTGGGTGGCGCAGTCGGTTGGGCGTCCGACTTCAGCCAGGTCACGATCTC
>NW_024416844.1:0-1190 GCF_014898765.1 Herpailurus yagouaroundi | reverse complement strand
TCCCAAAAATAAATAAACGTTGAAAAAAAAAAAGAAAAAAAGAAAAAAAAACAATTCGAGCAACAACAGATGTTGGCGAGGATGTGGAGAAAGAGGATATCTTTTGCATTGTTGGTGGTAATGCAAGCTGGTGCAGCCACTCTGGAAAACAGTATGGAGGTTCCTCAAAAAACTAAAAATAGAACTACCCTACGACCCAGCAATTGCACTACTAGACATTTATTCACAGGATACATGTGTGCTGTTTCGAAAGGACACACGCACCCCAATGTTTATGCACCCCACTATCAACAATAGCCTAAGTATGGAAAGAGCCCAAATGCCCATCGATGGATGAATGGATAAAGAAGATGTGGTATATATATACAATGGAGTATTACTCAGCAATCAAAAAGAATGAAATCTTGCCATTTGCAACTACATGGATGGAACTAGAGGGTACTTTGCTAAGTGAAATTAGTCACTTAGAGAAAGACAAAAATCATATGACTTCACTCATATGAGGACTTTAAGAGACAAAACAGATGAACATAAGGGAAGGGAAACAAAAATAATATAAAAACAAGGAGGGGGACAAAACAGAAGAGACTCATAAGTATGGAGAACAAACTGAGGGCTATGGGAGGGGCTGTGGGAGAGGGGATGGGCTAAATGGGTAAGAGGCACTAAGGAATCTACTCCTGAAACCATTGTTGCACTATATGCTAACTAATTTGGATGTAAATTTTAAAAAATAAAAGATTAAATTTAAAAAGAATAAAAAATAAAAAGTAAATAAAATCTTTTACCTTCTCAGGTAATATAATGAGCACTGAACAAACATCCCAAGAAAAAGAACATCTCTAACAACTTACACCAATCTCTCTGTTCCTGTTCACTCCAGTTCTGTCCACAGCTCCCGGGTAACAATGTCATGAGTACAGATTTATGATTCCTTTCTTTTATTTGTGGTGTTATCACTTACATATGCATGCCTAAACAATATATGGTTTTGTTTTCCTGAAGCTTTATTTAAGAGGTATTTGACTGGTTCTGTATCACAACACTATGCTAAAAGATTAATTCCTTTCTATATAACTATGGTTTATTCCTTTCAACACTGTGTAGCTAAATTTATTTACCCATTTCCTGTCAATGCTTAGTCTCTCCTTTTTTCTTTTTTTCTTTTTTTTTTTTTTTTTTTTTTTTTT
>NW_024416843.1:0-1944 GCF_014898765.1 Herpailurus yagouaroundi | reverse complement strand
GATTGCATTGAATGTGTAGATAGCTTTGGGTAGTATTGACATTTTGACAATATTTATTCTTCCAATCCATGAGCAGGGAATGTCTTTCCATTTCTTTAAATCTTCTTCATTACCTTCATAAGTTTTCTATAGTTTTCAGCATACAGATCTTTTACATCATTGGTTAGATTTATTCCTAGGTATTTTATGCTCCTTGGTGCAATTGTGAATGGGATCAGTTTCTTTATTTGTTTTTCTGCTGCTTCATTATTAGTGTATAAGAATGCAACTGATTTCTGTACATTGATTTTGTATCCTGCAACTTTGCTGAATTCATGTATCAGTTCTAGCAGACTTTTGGTGGAGTCTATCGGATTTTCCATGTATAATATCATGTCATCTGCAAAAAGCAAAAGCTTGACTTCATCTTTGCCAATTTGGATGCCTTTGATTTCCTTTTGTTGTCTGATTGCTGATGCTAGCACTCCAGCACTATGTTAAACAACAGCAGTGAGAGTGGGCATCCCTGTCGTGTTCCTGATCTCAGGGAAAAAGCGCTCAGTTTTTCCCCGTTGAGGATGATGTTAGCTGTGGGCTTTTCATAAATAGCTTTTATGATCTTTAAGTATGTTACTTCTATCCCGACTTTCTCAAGGGTTTTTATTAAGAAAGGGTGCTGAATTTGGTCAAAGGCCTTTTCTGCATCGATTGACAAGATCATATGGTTCTTCTCTTTTTTTTTGTTAATGTGATGTATCACGTTGATTGATTTGCGAATGTTGAACCAGCCCTGCATCCCACGAATGAATCCCACTTGGTCATGGTGAATAATTCTTTTTATATGCCGTTGAATTCGATTTGCTAGTATCTTATTGAGAATTTTGGCATCCATATTCATCAGGGATATTGGCCTGTAGTTCTCTTTTTTTACTGAGTCTCTGTCTGGTTTAGGAATCAAAGTAATACTGGCTTCATAGAATGAGTCTGGAAGTTTTCCTTCCCTTTCTATTTCTTGGAATAGCTTGAGAAGGATAGGTATTATCTCTGCTTTAAACGTCTGGTAGAACTCCCCTGGGAAGCCATCTAGTCCTGGACTCTTATTTGTTGGGAGATTTTTGATAACCGATTCAATTTCTTCGCTGGTGATGGGTCTGTTCAAGCTTTCTCTTTCCTCCTGATTGAGTTTTGGAAGAGTGTGGGTGTTCAGGAATTTGTCCATTTCTTCCAGGTTGTCCAATTTGTTGGCATATAATTTTTCATAGTATTCCCTGAGAATTGTTTGTATCTCTGAGGGATTGGTTGTAATAATTCCATTTTCATTCATGATTTTATCTATTTGGGTCATCTCCCTTTTCTTTTTGAGAAGCCTGGCTAGAGGTTTGTCAATTTTGTTTATTTTTTCAAAAAACCAACTCTTGGTTTCGTTGATCTGCTCTACAGTTTTTTTAGATTCTATATTGTTTATTTCTGCTCTGAACTTTATTATTTCTCTTCTTCTGCTGGGTTTAGGCTGCCTTTGCTGTTCTGCTTCTATTTCCTTTAGGTGTGCTGTTAGATGTTGTATTTGGGATTTTTCTTGTTTCTTGAGATAGGCCTGGATTGCAATGTATTTTCCTCTCAGGACTGCCTTTGCTGCGTCCCAAAGCATTTGGATTGTTGTATTTTCATTTTCGTTTGTTTCCATATATTTTTTAATTTCTTTTCTAATTGCCTGGTTGACCCACTCATTCGTTAGTAGGGTGTTCTTTAACCTCCATGCTTTTGGAGGTTTTCCAGACTTTTTCCTGTGGTTGATTTCAAGCTTCATAGCATTGTGGTCTGAAAGTATGCATGGTATGATTTCAATTCTTGTAAACTTATGAAGGGCTGTTTTGTGACCCAGTAGATGATCTATCTTGGAGAATGTTCCATGTGCACTCGAGAAGAAAGTATATTCTGTTGCTTTGGGATGCAGAGTTCTAAATA
>NW_024416842.1:498-1438 GCF_014898765.1 Herpailurus yagouaroundi | reverse complement strand
TTTGCTGTCCAGAAGAGACTCATTTTAGACCTGAGGACACCTTTAGATTGAGAGTGAGGGGATGGAGAACTATTTATCATGCTACTGGAAGCCAAAAGAAAGCTGGAGTAGCCATACTTCTATCAGACAAACTAGACTTTAAATTAAAGGCTGTAACAAGAGATGAAGAAGGACATTATATAATAGTGACAGGGTCTATCCATCAGGAAGAGCTAACAATTATAAATGTCTATGCGCCGAATACCGGAGCGCCCAAATATATAAAACAATTACTCATAAACACAAGCAACCTTAATGATAAGAATGTGGTAATTGCAGGGGACTTTAACACCCCACTTACAGAAATGGATAGATCATCTAGACACACGGTCAATAAAGAAACAAGGGCCCTGAATGAGACATTGGATCAGATGGACTTGACAGATCTATTTAGAACTCTGCATCCCAAAGCAACAGAATATACTTTCTTCTCGAGTGCACATGGAACATTCTCCAAGATAGATCATATACTGGGTCACAAAACAGCCCTTCATAAGTTTACAAGAATTGAAATCATACCATGCATACTTTCAGACCACAATGCTATGAAGCTTGAAATCAACCACAGAAAAAAGTCTGGAAAACCTCCAAAAGCATGGAGGTTAAAGAACACCCTACTAACGAATGAGTGGGTCAACCAGGCAATTCGAGAAGAAATTAAAAAATATATGGAAACAAACGAAAATGAAAATACAACAATCCAAACGCTTTGGGACGCAGCGAAGGCAGTCCTGAGAGGAAAATACATTGCAATCCAGGCCTATCTCAAGAAACAAGAAAAATCCCAAATACAAAATCTAACAGCACACCTAAAGGAAATAGAAGCAGAACAGCAAAGGCAGCCTAAACCCAGCAGAAGAAGAGAAATAATAAAGATCAGAGCAGAAATAAACAATATAGA
>NW_024416842.1:0-398 GCF_014898765.1 Herpailurus yagouaroundi | reverse complement strand
ATTAAAAAATATATGGAAACAAACGAAAATGAAAATACAACAATCCAAACGCTTTGGGACGCAGCGAAGGCAGTCCTGAGAGGAAAATACATTGCAATCCAGCCCTATCTCAAGAAACAAGAAAAATCCCAAATATAAAATCTAACAGCACACCTAAAGGAAATAGAAGCAGAACAGCAAAGGCAGCCTAAACCCAGGAGAAGAAGAGAAATAATAAAGATCATAGCAGAAATAAACAATATAGAATCTAAAAAAACTGTAGAGCAGATCAACGAAACCAAGAGTTGGTTTTTTGAAAAAATAAACAAAATTGACAAACCTCTAGCCAGGCTTCTCAAAAAGAAAAGGGAGATGACCCAAATAGATAAAATCATGAATGAAAATGGAATTATTACAAC
>NW_024416841.1:12035-13090 GCF_014898765.1 Herpailurus yagouaroundi | reverse complement strand
AAGGACCTGAATGTGAGACAGGAAACCATCAAAACCCTAGAGGAGAAAGCAGGAAAAGACCTCTCTGACCTCAGCCGTAGCAATCTCTTACTCGACACATCCCCAAAGGCAAGGGAATTAAAAGCAAAAGTGAATTACTGGGACCTTATGAAGATAAAAAGCTTCTGTGCAGCAAAGGAAACAACCAACAAAACGAAAAGGCAACCAACGGAATGGGAAAAGATCTTTGCAAATGACATATCGGACAAAGGGCTAGTCTCCAAAATCTATAAAGAGCTCACCAAACTCCACACCCGAAAAGCAAATAACCCAGTGAAGAAATGGGCAGAAAACATGAATAGACACTTCTCTAAAGAAGACATCCGGATGGCCAACAGGCACATGAAAAGATGTTCAGCGTCGCTCCTTATCAGGGAAATACAAATCAAAACCACACTCAGATATCACCTCACGCCAGTCAGAGTGGCCAAAATGAACAAATCAGGAGACTATAGATGCTGGAGAGGATGTGGAGAAACGGGAACCCTCTTGCACTGTTGGTGGGAATGCAAATTGGTGCAGCCGCTCTGGAAAGCAGTGTGGAGGTTCCTCAGAAAATTAAAAATAGACCTACCCTATGACCCAGCAATAGCACTGCTAGGAATTTATCCAAGGGACACAGGAGTACTGATGCATAGGGGCACTTGTACCCCAATGTTCATAGCAGCACTCTCAACAATAGCCAAATTATGGAAAGAGCCTAAATGTCCATCCACTGATGAATGGATAAAGAAATTGTGGTTTATATACACAATGGAATACTACGTGGCAATGAGAAAAAATGAAATATGGCCTTTTGTAGCAACGTGGATGGAACTGGAGAGTGTGATGCTAAGTGAAATAAGCCATACAGAGAAAGACAGATACCATATGGTTTCACTCTTATGTGGATCCTGAGAAACTTAACAGGAACCCATGGGGGAGGGGAAGGAAAAAAAAAAGAGGTTAGAGTGGGAGAGAGCCAAAGCATAAGAGACTGTTGAGAACTGAGAACAAACTAAGGGTTGATGGGGGGT
>NW_024416841.1:0-11935 GCF_014898765.1 Herpailurus yagouaroundi | reverse complement strand
TGGGTGTTGTATGGAAACCAATTTGACAATAAATTTCATATATAAATTAAAAAAATAAAATAAAATTATTTAAAGCTTCAAAAAATACACATTAAAAGGATTATTCACACAATCAAATGGGACATATTCTGGAGATGCAAGGGTGGTTTAATGTTCACAAGTCAATCAACATGACACAATATCAACAAAATGAAGGAGAAAAATCATGTGATCACCTCAATAGAATCAGAAAAATCATTTGACAAAATCAGCATCCGTTCATAATAACATGAAAACACTCAACAATGTGGGTTTAGAGGGAACATGTCTCTATATAATAAAGAGAATATAGGAAAATCCACAGCTAACATCATACTTAGTGGGGAAAAAACTGATAGGTTTTCCTCTACGCTCAGAAAGAAAACAAGAATGTTCATTGCTGCCACTTATTTAACACAGTACTAGAAGTTCTGGCCACTTTAATCAGGAAAAAATAAAAATAAAATAAAAGATATACATGTTGGTAAACCAGAAATTAAACTGTCAGTATTTGCAGAATACATGATACCACACATAGAAAATCCTAAAAGCTCCATCAAATCGACTAGAATAAATGAATTCAGAAAAGTTGTGAAATATAAAATTAATACAAAGAAATCTGTAACATTTCCATATACTAATAACAAAATAGAAAAAAAACTTAAATTAAGAAAACGACTCCATTCCAATTGAACCAAAAGAAAAAAATAACTAGAAATCAACTTAACCTAAGTAGTGAAAAGTCTGAACTCTAAAATTATAAAATATTCATGAGAAAAACTGAAGATGACAGGAACAAATAAAAAGACATTTTATGCTTGTGGACTGGAAGATTAATATTGTTAAAATGTTCATGATATCCAGAGCAATCTACAGATTCAGTGAAATCTCTATCACAATACCAACAGCATTTTTTACAGAACTAAAAAAAAATTCTAAAATTTGTATGGAACCACAAAAGACACAATACCAAAGCAATACTGAGAAAGAGAAACAAAACTGGAGGTATCACAATTCCAGATTTCAAGATAGATTACAAAGCTGTAGTGACCAAACAGTATGGTGCTGGCACAAAAAAAGACACGGATAAATGGAACAAAATAGAGTGCCCCCAAATAAACCCACACTTACAGGGTCAATTAACCTATGATAAAGGAGGGAAAAATACACAATGAGGATAAAAGTTTCTTTAATAAATGGTGCTGGGGAAACTGAACAGCTACATGGAAAAGAATAACACTGAATCACTTTCTAAAGGCATCCACATAAATAAACTCAAAAATGGACTAAGGACCTAAACAAGAGATCTGAAATTATAAAATTCCTAGATAAGAACACAAGCAGAAATTTCTCTGACATCAACCATAGCAACATTTTTCCATATATGTCTAGTCTAGCAAGGAAAACAAAAATGAAAAATAAACTATTAGGGCCACATCAATATAGAAATCATGTGTACAGTGAAGAAAATTACCAACAAAACAGGAAGGCTATCTAGTGAGTGGGAGAAGATATTTGTTAATGATATATTGAATAATGGGTTTATATCCAAAATGTATAATGAACTTAGCTCAAAAATGAAAACAAACAATCCATTAAAAAATGAGCAAAGGAAAAGAGAGATAGTAGAGTAGGACACTAGAGTTGCCTTTTCCCAGGAACGCAATGAAATAACAATCCAATAATCCTAAATACCTCCAGAAATCAACCTGAAGACTGACAGAACAAACTCTGCAACAAAACAGAGATAAGGCAACATAGAAGAATGTAGGAAGTGCAGAAATGTGCTATAGGGAGAAATGGATCACAGGTGCTATGGAAGGGAGGGAGCTAAGGTCTCAGAGAAGGGAAAAAGGAAAGCACATAGGGGGATGCACAAGGAGAAAGTTTCCCAAAACCATTGGCTTGGAAAATGACAGGGACTGAATTTAGTGAGTTCTCCAAACCAGTGGGGCTTAAAGCCTAGAGTTGTAAAGGTCAGTAGATTTGACTGGATTGAGCCCAGAGAGCACTAAATAGCTCCAGGAGAAAAATCAGGCAAAAAAAAAAAAGTTGGCAGACCACATGGAAACAGCAATCTGAAGAACACCTGGGGCACACAGCAGGTAGATTACTCACTCATCTCTGAGTGCTTCATGGAGAGGTAGCATCCAAGGAGATGCTGCTCCAGGAACAAAGGAGCTAGCCTGTGCCAATCCCTCCCAAGCCCCTAGGCATAAACACAGAGCCATCTGCAGGAAGAAGCACAGGACGCACACAGGCTGCCTAACTTGAATACACCAAGCTAAACACCCCTGCTCTCTGGTGGGACTGCTCCTCTCACACATGCATGCATCAATCCCAGTGTGGCAGGACCATCACCCAGAAGACCAGTACAAACTCCAGCCCACACTATGTCTCCTGAACAGAGTTTTGCAGGACCTCAGTTCTTTTTTATTTTCCTTTCCAAAATTTTATTTTAGTACAAATTAATTAACACATAGTATGGTTTGCCTCCTTGTCTGTTTTTATCTTATTTTATTTTCCTTCTCTTCCCCTATGTGCATCTGTTTTGTTTCCTAAATTCCACCTTAGTTCTGGTGGAGCTGGTCAGGTTTTATTTCACAAGCAGATCATAGCACACCTATATAAAACTTGCCACATTAAGGCCAGGGAACAAATAGTACCCACAGTTGGCAAGGAAAGCCTCTGCAGATGACTGGCCTGCAGGATAGAGCAACCAAACACAACAAGAAGCACATGCACCATGCACCAGAGACACCCGCTGAAATGCCAGACACTAGGCACTACATAAACTCTACTTCTTAATGGCATTACGTTCAGAAGAAAGAGACTTAACTGGCTTTTCTAACACAGAGAAGAAGGCACAGACATAGACAAAATGACAATATGGAGTAATTGATCCAAATGAAAGAATAAGATAAGGCCATAGCCCTATTTCTAAGCAAAATAGATGTATGTAACAGGCCTGATGGAGAATTTAAAGCAAAAATCATAAAGATATTCACTGGGCTTGAGAAAATAATACATTAGTGAGATGCTTACCTCAAATATAAAAGGGATAAAAAAGAATCAATGAGAGATAAAGAGTGCAGTAAAAGAGATTGCAAACAGGCTTGAGGCAATGAACAATAGGCTAGAAGAAGCTGAGGAATTAATTATGAACACAGAAGACAAAATAATGGGCAATAATGATGCTGAACAAAAGAGAATTATAGAACACGAGAATAGACTTAGGGTACGTAGTTACTACATCAAATGTAATAACATTAGTATTATAGGAGTCTTATAAGAAGAAGAGAGAGGAAAGGGGGCAGAAATTTAAATGCTGAAAATTTCCCTAATATGGGGAAGGAAACAGATATCCAGACCGAGGAGGCACAGAGAACAACCATCAAAATCAATAAAAGCAGGCCAACACCAAGATATACTGTAACTAATTTTGCAAAATACAGTGATAAAGAGCAAATCTTAAAGGCAGCAAGTCAAAATATGTCCTTAAATTACGAGGGAAGGCCCATTAGGCTACCTGAAGATTTCTCTGCAAAAACGTGGCAAGCCAGAAGGGAGTGGCATCATTTATTCAATGTGCTGAATGGGAAAAATCTGCAGCCTAGAATACTCTATCAAGCAAGGTTTTCATTCAGAATAGAAGGAGAGATAAAGACAATCCCAAACAAACAAAAACTAAAGAATTTCATGACTACTAAATTAACCCTGGAAGAAGTTTTAAATGGTTCTCTTTGAGTGGAAAGGAAAGAGGAAGTGAAAAAGATGAAAAAGGTTTAGAGAAAATCTCCAGAAATAACAACAAAACAAGCAAGAAAATGGCACTAAATACATGTCTATCAATAATTATTTTGAATGTAAATATATTAAAGACTCCAAACAAAAGACATAGGTCTAAATAGATAAAATAAACAAGTCCCATCTATATGTACCCTACAAGAGACTCATTTTAGACCTAAAGAAAGCTGAATATTGAAAGTGAGGATGTTGAAATATAATTTTATTCAAATGGATTCAAAAGAAAGCCAGAATAGCAATACTTATGTCAGAAAACCTAGACTTCAAAACAAAGACTATAACAAAAGACCAAAAAAAAAAAATTGGGGAGGAACGATACCATAAATAAAGGGACAATACAAAAGGAAGATCTAACAATTGTAAATATTTATGCTCTCGATATGGGAGAACCCAAAGATATAAAACAATAACAAGCATAAAGGGAGTCATTGATAATAATACAATAGCAGTAGGGGACATTAGCAATCCAGTTACTTCAATGGACAGATTATCTAAACAAAATCAACAAGGAAAAAATGGCTTGGAATGATACACTGGACTGTATGGACTTAACAGATATATTCAGAACATTCCATCCAAAAACATTCTTTTCAAGTTCACATGGAACATTCTCCATAAAAGATCACATGTTATGTCACAAATCAGTCCTCAAGAAATAGAAAAACATTGAAATCATACATTGCAACTTTTCTTACCACAATGCTGTTAAACTAGAAGTTAACCACCAGCAAACATTTGGAAAGACTACAAATATGTGGAGTTTAAACATCATGCTAGTAAACAACAAATGGGTCAACCAGGGAATTGAAGAAGAAAAAAAAAACATAGAAGCAAATGAAAAATGGGAACACAATGGTCTAAAACATTGGGATGCATCAAAAGTGGTCGGAAGGGAGAAGTGTATGGTAATACAGGCCAACCTAAGGAACCAAGAAAAACTCAAAGAACAACCTAACTTTAAAATATAAGGAAGCTAGAGAACATGGTGGAGAAGGAAGGGGATCTGCACTTCCCACACTCTCAAACAAAGAAGTGCTGAAGCCAAAGGACTTTGAATTCCAAGATTCTGGGAGGAAAAGAGACTGCATCTACCAGGAAGAAAATGAGACATCTTGAGAAACCATAGTTGGGTGATAGCGAACTGAGGGAGATAAAACTGGCCATGTAGGCATGGAGGGGAGGGATCCCCTTCTGTGGAGAGACAAAAATAAGAGAAACATCGGCTGGGGAAGTGTAGGACTGTATCTGGAGAAGAGAAAAACACTTGGTCTGGGACTGAGAGGGATCCTATCTCTAACAGCAGGTCTTTCTTCCAGACTGGCGCCGTCTCCCTTTTTGCACACCTGGGGACAAGGGGAGCCAGCCTTGGGTTTGGTAGTAGAACAGGTGTGCAGTCTTCAGTAGGAGAAAGAGGCCCCCTCCCTGGAGTGCTGTGGGAGAAGACAAATCCTGCTTGCATCCGCCACCCCCAGGCTCAATGGCAAGGTCAGCAGCACAATTCACAGCAAGAAAAGTCAGTCTTCCCTGAAGTGCGGCAGCACAGACAAATCCAGCTGGGACCACGTATTGAGCTGCCCAGAGAGGCGCTTCCCTAATGCCAGAGCACACAGAGTGGAATATGAATCCTAGACAAGCACTGGACCAGGGGAGTCAGTGGAGCGAGAAGGACCGCCCCGTCTATGCCTGGGACACAGGACAAATTGAAAGGAGTCCACTGGGTCGTGGAGAAGAGACTGGGGAATCCCCATTCCCCCCCCACCACCACCACCACCAAGGCGGGGCCTCAGGGATCAGTCCTGGGGCCCATAGTGGAGGTGGGACCAGCCTACACCAAACTGCATCCCTCAGTGCCAGGTAACTGCATATCTGCAGGAGCCAGATAGATGCTGTACAACCAGACAGCTCCATCATCCAGACCAGTGATACTGCATAACCTAGATTCATTCCAGAACAACTTTTGTTGTTTAGATATATTCTCCCTTCCTATCTCTTCCTTCCTCTAGGCTGTTTACTCTGCTTGTTGCTTTGTTTAACCAGACATATTTAATGCATTCCATTGATACATATTCCACATCTCCTTCTGTACTTTCTTTATCTCTCTCTGGAATAACTAACCCATATAGTTTCTCTGTCTGGGTAACTTTTTAATTTAATTTAATTTAATTTAATTTAATTTTATTTTATTTTATTTTATTAATTTATTTATATATATATTTTTAATTATTTTCCACACCTCCTGCTTTATTTTCCTATCTCTCTTTCTCTTTCTCTGGATTAAGCCATTTAGTCTCTGCCTGGTCAATGTTTCTTTTCTCTTTGTTCCCACCCCTGTCATTTCTCTCTTTGTATGTGCTCTTCCACCAGCATGGCCTCCACCTTGTTCTTTACTTGTAGCTGGTGTTTCTGTGTTTTATTTGCTTTGAGACTGTTTTTCGTGTATGTGTGTGTGTGTGTGTGTGTGTGTGTGTGTGTGTGTGTATGTGTGTGTGTGTGTCCATTTGATTGATTGTTTTATTTGTCTGTGAGTTTGTGTGTCTTTGTTTCCTGTTTATTTCTCTGTTTTTTTTTTTTTTTACTTTCTAGGGCTACCTCAAGGAAGACATCAAAGCACACCACATGAAGGGTCCAAAACATTACTATGAATACAGAAATAAAATAACCCAAATCACAACAACAGAGAGCAAGTAACACTCTCCAAAAAACACCTCCTGAAGGGCCAGGCCCTGGACACTGTATGGCCCACTGTTTAATATAGCAGTGCTGTCAGGTGCAGAGCACATAGCAATCTTTTAAAATGCATAAGGAACATAAAACTAGCCAAAATGATGAAACAGAAGAATTTTCCTCAGAAGAAATTCCAGGAAGAAGTGACAGCTAAAGAATTGATCAAAACAGATATAAGCAATATAACTGAACAAGACTTTATAATAATAGTCATAAGATTAATCTCTGGGCTTGAAAAAGGCATAGAAGAAAGCAGAGAATGCACTACTGCAGAGATCAAGGAGCTAAAAAAATAGTCATGATGAATTTAAAAATGCTATAAATGAAGTGCAAAATGAAATGGAGGTGGCCCCAGTGCAGATTGAAGAGGCAGAGGGGAGAATAGGTGAATTTGAAGATAAAATTATGGGAAAAGAGAAAGCTGAGAAAAAGACAGAGAAAAAAATCCAGGATCAAGAGGGCAGGATTAGAGAACTAAGTGAGGAAATCAAACAGAACAACATCCGTATCATAGGAATTCCAGAAGAAGAAGAGAGAGAGAAAGGCTGAAGGTGTACTTGAACAAATCATAGCTGAGAACTGCCCCCATCTGGGGAAGGAAACAGGCATTGAAATCCAAGAGGCACAGAGAACTCCCTTCAGACGTAACTTGAATCAATCTTGTGCACGACATATCATAGTGAAACTGGCAAAATACAAGGATAAAGAGAATTCTGAAAGCTGTTAGGGATAAACAGGCTTTAACATACAAAGGTAGAAGCATAAGGGTAGTAGCAGACCTATCTACTGAAACTTGGCAGGCCAGAAAAGAATGGCAGGAAATCTTTAATGTGATGAACAGGAAAGATATACAGCCAAGAATCCTTTATCCAGCAAGCCTGTTATTGAGAATAGAAGGAGAAATAAAGGTTTTCCCACACAAACAAAAACTGAAGGAGATTATCACCACTAAACCAGCCCTACAAGAGATCCAAAGGGGGATTCTGTGAGTGAAATGTTGCAAGGATCACAAAGTACCAGACACATCACTAGAAGCATGAAACCTACAGACATCACAGGGACTCTAAACCCATATCTTTCAATAATAACACTGAATGTAAATGGACTAAATGCTCCAATCAAAAGACATACTGTATCAGAATAGATTAAAGAAAAAAGATCCATCTATTTGCTGTCTACAAGAGACTGATTTTAGACCTGAGGACACCTTCAGATTGAAAGTGAGTGGATGGAGAACTATCTATCATGAAACCAGAATTCAAAAGAAAGCTGGAACTCTCAACAATAGCCAAATTGTGGAGAAAGCCTAAATGTCCATCAACTGATGAATGGATAAAGAAATTGTGGTTTATATACACAATGGAGTACTACATGGCAATGAGAAAGAATGAAATATGGTCCTTTGTAGCAACGTGCATGGAACTGGAGAGTGTGATGCTAAGTGAAATAAGCCATACAGAGAAAGACAGATACCATATGTTTTCACTCTTATGTGGATCCTGAGAAACTTAACAGAAGACCATGGGGAAAGGGAAGGAAAAAAAAATAGGTTAGAGTGGAAGAGAACTAAAGCATAAGAGACTCTTAAAAACTGAGAACAGGGGCACCTAGGTGGCTCAGTTGGGTAAGCGTCCAACTTCGGCTCAGGTCATGATCTCACAGTTCGTATGTTCGAGCCCCACATTTGGCTCTGTGCAGACATGCTCAGTGTCTGGAACCCGCTTCTGATTCTCTCTCTCTGCCCTCCCCTGCTCACACTCTGTCTCTCTCGAAAATAAAATAAAATAAAATAAAACGTTAAAAAAACTGAGAACAAACTGAGGTTGATGGGGGGGTGGGTGGGAGGGGAGGGTAGGTGATGGGCATTGAAGAGGGCATCTTTTGGGATGAGCACTGGGTGTGGAAACCAATTTGACAATAAATTTCATATATTAAAAAAATATACCTTCTTATGGTTGAAATCATAAAAAAAAGAAAGCTGGAGTAGCCATACTTATATCAGACAAACTGGGCTTTAAAATAAAGGCTGTGACAAGAGATGAAGAAAGGAATTATATAATAATTACAGGGTATATCGGTTAGGAAGACCTAACAAGTATAAATGTCTATGCACTGAATTTGGAAACCCCCAAATACTTAAAACAATCACAACATAAGCAACCTTATTGATAAGAATGTGGTAATTGCAGGGGACTTTAATACTCCACTTACAACAACAGACAGATCATCCAGACACAGAATCAGTAAAGAAACAATGGCCCTGAAGGATACATTGCACCAGATAGACTTGACAGATACATTTAGAACTCTATATCCCAAAGCAGCAGAATATACTTTCTTCTCGAGTGTACATGGAACATTCTCCAAGATAGATTGCATACTGGGTCACAAAACAGTCCTCAATAAGTATAAAATAATTGAGATCGTACCATGCACACTTTCAGACCACAATGCTATGAAACTTGAAATCAACCACATGAAAAAGTCTGGAAAACCTCCAAAAGCATGGAGGTTAACGAACATCCTACTAAAGAACAAATGGGTCAACCAGGAAATTAGACAAGAAATTAAAAGATATATGGAAACAAATGAAAATGAAACCACAACAATCCAAATCCTTTGGGATGCAGCAAAGGCAGTCCTAAGAGGAAAATACATTGCAATCTGGGCTTATCTGAAGAAACAAGAAAAACCCAAATACAAAATCTAACAGCACACCTAAAGGAACTAGAAGAACAACAGCAAAGACACCCAAACCCAACAGAGGAAGAGAAATAATAAAGATCAGAGCAGGAATAAACAATATAGAATCCGAAAATAATAGTAGAACAGATCAATGAAACCAAGAGTTGGTTTTTTGAAAAAAAAATTTAAAAAAAATGCTAAAACTCTAGCCAGTCTTCTCAAAATAAAAGAGAGAGGACCCAAAGAGATAAAATCACTAATGAAAATGGCTTTATTATAACCAATCCCTCAGAAATACAAGCACATATCAGGGAATACTATGCAAAATTATATGCCAACAAAATGGACAACCTGGAAGAAATGGACAAATTCGTAAATATCCACACACTACCAAAACTCAAACTAGAAGAAATAGAAAAGTTGAACAGACCATAACTACTGGAGAAATTGAATCAGTCATCAAAAATATCCCAATAAATAAGAGTCCTGGACCAGATGGCTTCCCTGGGGAATTATACTAGACATTTAAAGCAGAGTTAATACCTATCCTTCTCAAGCTCTTCCAAAAAATAGAAATGGAAGGAAAACTTCCTGACTCATATTATGAAGCAAGAATTACCTTGATTCCCAAACCAGACAGAGACCCCACTAAAAAGGAGAATTACAGGCCAATATCCCTCATGAACATGGATGCCTATACTCTCAACAAGATACTAGAAAATTGAATTCAACAGCTTATAAAAAGAATTATTTTACATCATCAGGTGGGATTCATTCCTGGGCTTCAGGGCTCTTTCAATATATGCAAATCAATCAATGTGATTCATCACATTAATAAAAGAAAGAATAAGAACCATATGATCCTGTCAATAGATGCAGAAAAGACATTTGACAAACTACAGTATCTTTTCTTCATATGCACCCTCAAGAAAGTCGGGGTAGAAAGAACTTGAATATCATAAAATATCATATACTTGAATATCATAAAAGCCATAGATGAAAAGCCCACAGTCAATATCAACCTCGATGGGGAAAGACTGACAACTTTCCCCCCTGAGATCAGGAACACGACAGGGATGTCCAATCTCACCACTGTTAACATAGTACTGGAAGTCATAGCATTAGAAATCGGACAGCAAAATGAAATAAACATCATGAAAATTGGCAAAGAAGAAGTCAAACGTTCACCTTTCGCAGACAACATGATACTACTCTACATGGAAAACCAGAAAGACTCCACGACAGGACTGCTAGAACTGATAAATGAATTCAGCACAGCCTCAGAGTACAAAATCAATGTACAGAATTCGGTTGCATATCTATACATCAATAATGAAGCAACAGAAAGAGAAATCCTATTTAAAATAGCAGCAAAACCCATAAAATCCTTAGGAATAAACCGAACCAAAGACGTAAAAGATTTGTATACTGAAAACTACAGAAAGCTTAGGAAGGAAATTGAAGAAGACACAAAGAAATGGAAAAGCATTCCATGCTCATAGATTGGAAGAGTAAATACTGCTAAAATGTCAATACTACCCAAAGCAATCTACACATCCAATGCAATCCCATTAAAATTGCACCAGCATTCTTCTTGAAGCTAGAACAAATGATCCTAAAATTTGTATGGAGCCACAAAAGACCCCGAATAGCCAAAATAATATTGAAGAAGAAAACCAAATCTAGAGGCATCACATTCCCAGACTTTTGCCTCTACTACAAAGCGGTAATCATCAAAACAGAATGGTATTGACACAAAAACAGACACTAAGACCAATGGAATAGAATAGAGAACCCAGACTTGGACCCAAAACTGCTGGCCAACTAATCTTTGACAAAGCAGGAAAGAGTATCCAATGGAAAAAGACAGTCTCTTTAACAAATGGTGCTGGGAGAACATGACAGCAACATGCAGAAGAATGAAATTAGACCACTTTATAACACCATTCACAAAATAAACTCAAAATGGATTAAGTACCTGAATGTGAGACAGGAAACCATCAAAACCCTAGAGGAGAGAGCAGGAAAAAACCTCGCTGACCTTAGCCACAGAAATTTCTTATTTGACACTTCTCCAAAGGCAAGGGAATTAAAAGCAAAATGAACTATTCAGTGCTCATGAAGTTAAAAAGCTTCTGCACTGCAAAGGAAACAATCAACAAAACTAAATGGCAACCCACGGAGAGAGAAAAGATATTTCCAAATGCCATACCAGATAAAGGGTTTTATCCAAAATCTATAAAGAATGTATCAAACTCAACACCCAAAAAACAAATAATCCACTGAAGAAATGGGCTGAAGACATGCATAGACACTTTTCCAAAGAAGACATCCAGATGGTCAAGTGACACATGAAAAGATGCTCAACATCACTCATCGTCAGGAAAATACTAATAAAACTACACTGAGATAACACCTCACATCGGTCAGAGTGGCTAAAATGAACAACTTAGGAAAGAACAGATTCTGGAGAGGATGTGGAGAAATGGGAATCCTCTTGTACTGCTGGTGGGAATGCAACTTTGTGCAGCCGCTCTGGAAAAAAAAAGTATTTAGGTTTCTCAAAAAATTAAAAATGGGACTGCACTACAACCCAAAAATAGCACTACTAGGAATTTATCCAAAGGATAAAGGAATGATGATGCATAGGGGCACATGTATCCCAATGTTTATAGTAGCACTTTCTTTTTCTTTTTTTTTT